>NW_027182500.1:600000-900000 GCF_040938575.1 Ambystoma mexicanum
AGATGTGATATCCAACTCCTTCCCATTCCAATCCTGAGACCCTTCTGATAGCATAAGATATGATATCTCAATGCTTCTATACCAAACCTGAGATCCTTCCGATAGCATGAGATGTGATATCTCAATACTTCTAATACCAAACCTGAGATCCTTCCTATAACATGAGATGTGATATCCAAATCCTTATCTTCCAAACCTGAGACCCTTCCTTTAGCATGAGATGTGATATCCAACTCCTTCCCATTCCAATCCTGAGACTCTTCTGATAGCATAAGATATGATATCTCAATGCTTCTTTACCAAACCTGAGATCCTTCTGATAGCATGAGATGTGATATCTCAATACTTCTAATACCAAACCTGAGATCCTACCTCTAACATGAAATGTGATATCCAACTCTTTCCCCTTGCAAACCTGAGAGCCTTCCTATAGCATGAGATGTGATATCCAAGTCCTTCCCATTCCAATCCTGAGACCCTTCCTATAACATGAGATGTGATATCCAACTCCTTCCCATTCCAACCTGAGACCCTTCCTATAGCATGAGATGGGATATCCAACTCCTTCCAAATCCAATCCCGATACCCTTCCGATAGCATGAGATCTGATATCCCAATGCTTCTACCAAACCTGAGACCCATACTATGGCATGAGATGTGATATCAAACTCCTTCCCATTCTAATCCTGAGACCCTTCCTATAGCTTGAGATGTGATATCCAACTCCTTCCCATTCCAATTCTGAGACCCTTCCTATACCATGAGACTTGATATCTCAATGCTTCTAATACCAAACCTGAGACCCGTCCTATAACATGAGATGTGATATCCAAATCCTTCCCCTTCCAAACCTTAGACCCTTCCTTTATCATGAGATGTGATAGCCAACTCCTTCCCATTCCAATCTTGAGACCCTTCCGATATCATGAAATGTGATATCTCAATGCTTCTAATATCAAACTTGAGACCCTCCCTATAACATGAGATGGGAATATCCAACTCCTTCCCATTCCAATCCTGAGGCCCTTCCGATAGCACAGATGTGATATCTCAATGCTTATACCAAACCTGAGATCCTTCCTATAACATGAGATGTGATATCCAAATCCTTATCTTCCAAACCTGAGACCCTCCCTTTAGCATGAGATGTGATATCCAACTCCTTCCCATTCCAATCCTGAGACTCTTCTGATAGCATAAGATATGATATCTCAATGCTTCTTTACCAAACCTGAGATCCTTCTGATAGCATGAGATGTGATATCTCAATACTTCTAATACCAAACCTGAGATCCTACTTCTAACATGAAATGTGATATCCAACTCTTTCCCCTTGCAAACCTGAGAGCCTTCCTATAGCATGAGATGTGATATCCAAGTCCTTCCCATTCCAATCCTGAGACCCTTCCTATAACATGAGATGTGATATCCAACTCCTTCCCATTCCAACCCGAGACCCTTCCTATAGCATGAGATGGGATATCCAACTCCTTCCAAATCCAATCCCGATACCCTTCCGATAGCATGAGATCTGATATCCCAATGCTTCTACCAAACCTGAGACCCATACTATGGCATGAGATGTGATATCAAACTCCTTCCCATTCTAATCCTGAGACCCTTCCTATAGCTTGAGATGTGATATCCAACTCCTTCCCATTCCAATTCTGAGACTCTTCTGATAGCATGAGATGTGATATCTCAATGCTTCTAATACCAAACCTGAGATCCTTCCGATAGCATGAGATGTGATATCTCAATGCTTCTAATACCAAACCTGAGATCCTTCCTATAACATGAGATGTGATATCCAAATCCTTCCCCTTCTAAACCTGAGACCCTCCCTATAGCATGATATGTGATATCTAAGTCCTTCCCATTCCAATCCTGAGACCCTCCCTATAGCATGAGATGTGATATCCAACTCCTTCCCATTCCAATCCTGAGACCCTTCCTATAGCATGAGATATGATATCTCAATACTTCTAATACCAAACGTGAAATCCTTCCGATAACATGAGATGTGATATCCAAATCCTTCCCCTTCCAAACCTGAGACCCTCCCTTTAGCATGAGATGTGATATCCAACTCCTTCCTATTCCAATCCTGAGACTCTTCTGATAGCATGAGATGTGATATCTCAATGCTTCTAATACCAAACCTGAGATCCTTCCGATAGCATGAGATGTGATATCTCAATGCTTCTAATACCAAACCTGAGATCCTTCCTATAACATGAGATGTGATATCCAAATCCTTCCCCTTCTAAACCTGAGACCCTCCCTTTAGCATGAGATGTGATATCCAACTCCTTCCCATTCCATTCCTGAGACCCTTCTGATAGCATGAGATGTGATATCTCAATGCCTCTAATACCAAACCTGAGATCCTACCTCTAACATGAAATGTGATATCCAACTCTTTCCCCTTCCAAACCTGAGAGCCTTCCTATAGCATGAGATGTGATATCCAAGTCCTTCCCATTCCAATACTGAGACCCTTCCTATAGCTTGAGATGTGATATCCAACTCCTTCCCATTCCAATTCTGAGACCCTTCCTATACTATGAGACTTGATATCTCAATGCTTCTAATACCAAACCTGAGACCCGTAATATAACATGAGATGTGATATCCAAATCCTTCCCCTTCCAAACCTTAGACCCTTCCTTTATCATGAGATGTGATATCCAACTCCTTCCCATTCCAATCCTGAGACCCTTCCGATATCATGAGATGTGATATCTCAAAGCTTCTAATATCAAACTTGAGACCCTCCCTATAGCATGAGATGTGATATCCAAGTCCTTCCCATTCCAATCCTGAGACCCTTCCTATAGCATGAGTTGTGATATCTCAATGCTTCTAATACCAAACCTGAGACCCTTCTTATAACATGAGATGGGAATATCCAACTCCTTCCCATTCCAATCCTGAGACCCTTCCGATAGCAGAGATGTGATATCTCAATGCTTATACCAAACCTGAGATCCTTCCTATAACATGAGATGTGATATCCAACTCCTTCCCATTCCAATCCTGAGACACTTCCTATAGCATGAGATGTGATATATCACTGCTTATACCAAACCTGAGACCCTTCCCATAGCATGAGATGTGATATCCAACTCCTTCCCATTCCAATCCTGAGACCCTTCCTATAGCATGAGTTGTGATATCTCAATGCTTCTAATACCAAACCTGAGACCCTACCTATAGCATGAGATGTGATATCCAAGTCCTTCCCATTCCAATCCTGAGACACTTCCTATAGCATGAGATGTGATATCTCAATGCTTCTAATACCAAACCTGAGACTCTTCCTATAACATGAGATGGGATATCCAACTCCTTCCCATTCCAATCCTGAGACCCTTTTGATAGCAGAGATGTGATATCTCAATGTTTATACCAAACCTGAGACCCTTCCTACGGCATGAGATGTCATATTCAACTCCTTCCCATTCCAATCCTGAGACCCTTCCTATAGCATGAGATGTGATATCCAACTCCTTCCCATTCCAATCCTGAGACCCTTCCTATAGCATGAGATGTGATGTCTCAATGCTTCTAATACCAAACCTGAGATCCTTCCTATAACATGAGATGTGATATCCAACTCCTTCCATTCCAATCCTGGACCCTTCCTATAGCATGAGATGTGATCTCAATGCTTATACCAAACCTGAGACCCTTCCTATAGCATGAGATGTGATATCCAACTCCTTCCCATTCCAATCCTGAGACCCTTCCTATAGCCTGAGATGTGATATCTGAATGCCTCTAATACCAAACCTGAGATCCTTCCTCTAACATGAAATATGATATCCAACTCCTTCACTTTCCAAACCTGAGAGCCTATCTATAGCATGAGATGTGATATCCAAGTCCTTCCCATTCCAATCCTTAGACCCTTCCTACAGCATGCAATATGATATCTCAATGATTCTAATAAAAAACCTGAGACCCGTCCTATAACATGAGATGGGATATCCAACTCCTTCCCATTCCAATCCTGAGACACTTCCGATAGCAGAGATGTGATATCTCAATGTTTATACCAAACCTGAGACCCTTCCTATAACATGAGATGTGATATCCAACTCCTTCCCGTTCCAAACCTGAGACCCTTCCTTTAGCATGAGATGTGATATCCAGCTCCTTCCCATTCCAATCCTGAGACACTTCCGATAGCATGAGATGTGATATCTCAATGCTTCTAATATCAAAACTGAGACCCTCCCTATAGCATGATATGTGATATCTAAGTCCTTCCCATTCCAATCCTGAGACCCTTCCTATAGCATGAGATGTGATATCTCAATGCTTCTACCAAACCTGAGACCCTTCCTTTAGCATGAGATGTGATATCCAACTCCTTCCCATTCCAATCCTGAGACCCTTCCTATAGCATGAGAGGTGATATCTCAATACTTCTAATACCAAACCTGAGATCCTTCCGATAACATGAGATGTGATATCTCAATACTTCTAATACCAAACCTGAGATCCATCCTATAACATGAGATGTGATATCCAAATCCTTCCCCTTCCAAACCTGAGACCCTCCCTTTAGCATGAGATGTGATATCCAAATCCTTCCCATTCCAATCCTGAGACCCTTCTGATAGCATAAGATATGATATCTCAATGCATCTATACCAAACCTGAGATCCTTCCGATAGCATGAGATGTGATATCTCAATACTTCTAATACCAAACCTGAGATCCTTCCTATAACATGAGATGTGATATCCAAATCCTTATCTTCCAAACCTGAGACCCTCCCTTTAGCATGAGATGTGATATCCAACTCCTTCCCATTCCAATCCTGAGACTCTTCTGATAGCATAAGATATGATATCTCAATGCTTTTATACCAAACCTGAGATCCTTCTGATAGCATGAGATGTGATATCTCAATACTTCTAATACCAAACCTGAGATCCTACCTCTAACATGAAATGTGATATCCAACTCTTTCCCCTTGCAAACCTGAGAGCCTTCCTATAGCATGAGATGTGATATCCAAGTCCTTCCCATTCCAATCCTGAGACCCTTCCTATAACATGAGATGTGATATCCAACTCCTTCCCATTCCAACCTGAGACCCTTCCTATAGCATGAGATGGGATATCCAACTCCTTCCAAATCCAATCCCGATACCCTTCCGATAGCATGAGATCTGATATCCCAATGCTTCTACCAAACCTGAGACCCATACTATGGCATGAGATGTGATATCAAACTCCTTCCCATTCTAATCCTGAGACCCTTCCTATAGCTTGAGATGTGATATCCAACTCCTTCCCATTCCAATTCTGAGACCCTTCCTATACCATGAGACTTGATATCTCAATGCTTCTAATACCAAACCTGAGACCCGTCCTATAACATGAGATGTGATATCCAAATCCTTCCCCTTCCAAACCTTAGACCCTTCCGATAGCAGACATGTGATATCACAATGCTTATACCAAACCTGAGACCCTTCCTTTAGCATGAGATGTGATATCCAACTCCTTCCCATTCCAATCCTGAGACCCTTCCTATAGCATGAGAGGTGATATCTCAATACTTCTAATACCAAACCTGAGATCCTTCCGATAACATGAGATGTGATATCTCAATACTTCTAATACCAAACCTGGGATCCATCCTATAACATGAGATGTGATATCCAAATCCTTCCCCTTCCAAACCTGAGACCCTCCCTTTAGCATGAGATGTGATATCCAACTCCTTCCCATTCCAATACTGAGACCCTTCCTATAGCTTGAGATGTGATATCCAACTCCTTCCCATTCCAATTCTGAGACCCTTCCTATACTATGAGACTTGATATCTCAATGCTTCTAATACCAAACCTGAGACCCGTAATATAACATGAGATGTGATATCCAAATCCTTCCCCTTCCAAACCTTAGACCCTTCCTTTATCATGAGATGTGATATCCAACACCTTCCCATTCCAATCCTGAGACCCTTCCGATATCATGAGATGTGATATCTCAAAGCTTCTAATATCAAACTTGAGACCCTCCCTATAGCATGAGATGTGATATCCAAGTCCTTCCCATTCCAATCCTGAGACCCTTCCTATAGCATGAGTTGTGATATCTCAATGCTTCTAATACCAAACCTGAGACCCTTCTTATAACATGAGATGGGAATATCCAACTCCTTCCCATTCCAATCCTGAGACCCTTCCGATAGCAGAGATGTGATATCTCAATGCTTATACCAAACCTGAGATCCTTCCTATAACATGAGATGTGATATCCAACTCCTTCACATTCCAATCCTGAGACACTTCCTATAGCATGAGATGTGATATCTCACTGCTTATACCAAACCTGAGACCCTTCCCATAGCATGAGATGTGATATCCAACTCCTTCCCATTCCAATCCTCAGACCCTTCCTATAGCATGAGATGTGATATCTCAATGCTTCTAATATCAAACTTGAGACCCTACCTATAGCATGAGATGTGATATCCAAGTCCTTCCCATTCCAATCCTGAGACACTTCCTATAGCATGAGATGTGATATCTCAATGCTTCTAATACCAAACCTGAGACTCTTCCTATAACATGAGATGGGATATCCAACTCCTTCACATTCCAATCCTGAGACCCTTTTGATAGCAGAGATGTGATATCTCAATGTTTATACCAAACCTGAGACCCTTCCTACGGCATGAGATGTCATATTCAACTCCTTCCCATTCCAATCCTGAGACCCTTCCTATAGCATGAGATGTGATATCCAACTCCTTCCCATTCCAATCCTGAGACCCTTCCTATAGCATGAGATGTGATGTCTCAATGCTTCTAATACCAAACCTGAGATCCTTCCTATAACATGAGATGTGATATCCAACTCCTTCCATTCCAATCCTGGACCCTTCCTATAGCATGAGATGTGATCTCAATGCTTATACCAAACCTGAGACCCTTCCTATAGCATGAGATGTGATATCCAACTCCTTCCCATTCCAATCCTGAGACCCTTCCTATAGCCTGAGATGTGATATCTGAATGCCTCTAATACCAAACCTGAGATCCTTCCTCTAACATGAAATATGATATCCAACTCCTTCACTTTCCAAACCTGAGAGCCTATCTATAGCATGAGATGTGATATCCAAGTCCTTCCCATTCCAATCCTTAGACCCTTCCTACAGCATGCAATATGATATCTCAATGATTCTAATAAAAAACCTGAGACCCGTCCTATAACATGAGATGGGATATCCAACTCCTTCCCATTCCAATCCTGAGACACTTCCGATAGCAGAGATGTGATATCTCAATGTTTATACCAAACCTGAGACCCTTCCTATAACATGAGATGTGATATCCAACTCCTTCCCGTTCCAAACCTGAGACCCTTCCTTTAGCATGAGATGTGATATCCAGCTCCTTCCCATTCCAATCCTGAGACACTTCCGATAGCATGAGATGTGATATCTCAATGCTTCTAATATCAAAACTGAGACCCTCCCTATAGCATGATATGTGATATCTAAGTCCTTCCCATTCCAATCCTGAGACCCTTCCTATAGCATGAGATGTGATATCTCAATGCTTCTACCAAACCTGAGACCCTTCCTTTAGCATGAGATGTGATATCCAACTCCTTCCCATTCCAATCCTGAGACCCTTCCTATAGCATGAGAGGTGATATCTCAATACTTCTAATACCAAACCTGAGATCCTTCCGATAACATGAGATGTGATATCTCAATACTTCTAATACCAAACCTGAGATCCATCCTATAACATGAGATGTGATATCCAAATCCTTCCCCTTCCAAACCTGAGACCCTCCCTTTAGCATGAGATGTGATATCCAAATCCTTCCCATTCCAATCCTGAGACCCTTCTGATAGCATAAGATATGATATCTCAATGCTTCTATACCAAACCTGAGATCCTTCCGATAGCATGAGATGTGATATCTCAATACTTCTAATACCAAACCTGAGATCCTTCCTATAACATGAGATGTGATATCCAAATCCTTATCTTCCAAACCTGAGACCCTCCCTTTAGCATGAGATGTGATATCCAACTCCTTCCCATTCCAATCCTGAGACTCTTCTGATAGCATAAGATATGATATCTCAATGCTTTTATACCAAACCTGAGATCCTTCTGATAGCATGAGATGTGATATCTCAATACTTCTAATACCAAACCTGAGATCCTACCTCTAACATGAAATGTGATATCCAACTCTTTCCCCTTGCAAACCTGAGAGCCTTCCTATAGCATGAGATGTGATATCCAAGTCCTTCCCATTCCAATCCTGAGACCCTTCCTATAACATGAGATGTGATATCCAACTCCTTCCCATTCCAACCTGAGACCCTTCCTATAGCATGAGATGGGATATCCAACTCCTTCCAAATCCAATCCCGATACCCTTCCGATAGCATGAGATCTGATATCCCAATGCTTCTACCAAACCTGAGACCCATACTATGGCATGAGATGTGATATCAAACTCCTTCCCATTCTAATCCTGAGACCCTTCCTATAGCTTGAGATGTGATATCCAACTCCTTCCCATTCCAATTCTGAGACCCTTCCTATACCATGAGACTTGATATCTCAATGCTTCTAATACCAAACCTGAGACCCGTCCTATAACATGAGATGTGATATCCAAATCCTTCCCCTTCCAAACCTTAGACCCTTCCGATAGCAGACATGTGATATCACAATGCTTATACCAAACCTGAGATCCTTCCTATAACATGAGATGTGATATCCAACTCCTTCCCATTCCAATTCTGAGACACTTCCTATAGCATGAGATGTGATATCTCACTGCTTATACCAAACCTGAGACCCTTCCTATAGCATGAGATGTGATATCCAACTCCTTCCCATTCCAATCCTGAGACCCTTCCTATAGCATGAGATGTGATATCTCAATGCTTCTAATATCAAACTTGAGACCCTCCCTATAGCATGAGATGTGATACCCAAGTCCTTCCCATTCCAATCCTGAGACACTTCCTATAGCATGAGATGTGATATCTCAATGCTTCTAATACCAAACCTGAGACTCTTCCTATAACATGAGATGGGATATCCAACTCCTTTCCATTCCAATCCTGAGACCCTATCGATAGCAGAGATGTGATATCTCAATGTTTATACCAAACCTGAGACCCTCCCTACGGCATGAGATGTCATATACAACTCCTTCCCATTCCAATCCTGAGACACTTCCTATAGCATGAGATGTGATATCTCAAGACCCTTCCTATAGCATGAGATGTGATATCCAACTCCTTCCCATTCCAATCCTGAGACCCTTCCTATAGCCTGAGATGTGATATCTGAATGCCTCTAATACCAAACCTGAGATCCTTCCTCTAACATGAAATGTGATATCCAACTCCTTCACTTTCCAAACCTGAGAGCCTATCTATAGCATGAGATGTGATATCCAAGTCCTTCCCATTCCAATCCTTAGACCCTTCCTACAGCATGCAATATAATATCTCAATGATTTTAATAAAAAACCTGAGACCCGTCCTATAACATGAGATGGGATATCCAACTCCTTCCCATTCCAATCCTGAGACACTTCCGATAGCAGAGATGTGATATCTCAATGTTTATACGAAACCTGAGACCCTTCCTATAACATGAGATGTGATATCCAACTCCTTCCCGTTCCAAACCTGAGACCCTTCCTTTAGCATGAGATGTGATATCCAGCTCCTTCCCATTCCAATCCTGAGACACTTCCGATAGCATGAGATGTGATATCTCAATACTTCTAATATCAAAACTGAGACCCTCCCTATAGCATATGTGATATCTAAGTCCTTCCCATTCCAATCCTGAGACCCTTCCTATAGCATGAGATGTGATATCCAACTCCTTCCCGTTCCAAACCTGAGACCCTTCCTTTAGCATGAGATGTGATATCCAGCTCCTTCCCATTCCAATCCTGAGACACTTCCGATAGCATGAGATGTGATATCTCAATGCTTCTAATATCAAAACTGAGACCCTCCCTATAGCATATGTGATATCTAAGTCCTTCCCATTCCAATCCTGAGACCCTTCCTATAGCATGAGATGTGATATCTCAATGCTTATCCTTGATTCCTGTAGTAAATTGCTTTCCTTTGCAGGCCGACTCCTCTCACGAATGCCTTGTCTGCATGCATTCTCTCCTGGCCATTCTCTCACCGTGGATATTTGCCTACCCCCTTCCTCTCTCAGTGGATGGACTTCTCCATCCTAGCCTCCTACCACTCAACTCCGCCTACTTGGAGAATTCAACATGAACCTGTATGCTTCCTGACCTGGACTTTTACGAGATCTGCAACTCTTCATGTCGCTGGCCCTACACACTGCAGGGAATACTCAGGATTTTCTGATCTCAGACCTCCCCCTCTGTAACCCTCTCAACAATCCTCTCCCGTGGTGATCAAGTTCTCATCTCCAAAGAAGGCTAACTGCCAGCTGTTCCTCCTCAGAGGAGTTCTCCCTTTCTGTCCCTGCTCCCTGCGCGTTGCAAACACTCGCTTCCCTGCTCTCTGGTTTAGACGCTTTTCCTTCTCAGAGGCCTTCTTCCTTTCTGCCCTTTTCGCGTTGCAAGTACTCGCTTCCCAGCTCTCTGGTTTAGACGCGTGTTCCCTGCCTTCTCTCCTCTTCCCGCTGCCTTCAAATCAAAAAATGAGCTCCAAAAGATACACAGTGCTCAGAATGCTCTATAACACCCATTATTCAACATATAGCCGTAACCCGCTAGACGTATTGAAACGTGCTGTAAACTAGCAAAAACAGCTAGAAAATGTACTTTCCTCGCGTTTTTGTAAATGCTAATTCTGATGGCTTCCCATGTATGTACTGTCCGTGCGTTTGTTGTCGAATCCTGAAGTTTTTAACCACTGTTCTCCCATACAAGGGGGGGGGTCAACGTCTACTGCTGTTCACAGGCTGAAGGTATACGGTTGAAATCTTCAAGGCATTATCAGCTTTCCTGACTGTTTTGGAACGTGTATTTGCCATCTGTTAATGCAGTCGCCCTGTGTTCATCGTCCCTTCTACTTTACAGGCTGCACTCCCCTGGTGATCACATTCTCCTCTCCAGAGCAGGCTGACTACCAGCTGCTCCTCCTCATAGGCGTTCATCCTTTCTGTCCCTGCTCCCTGCACCGTTTCGCGTTGCATGTACTCGCTTCCCAGCTCTCTGGTTTAGATGCGTGTTCCCTGCCTTCTCTCCTCTTCCTACAGCCTTCCAATGAGCTCCACAAGATACAGTGTTCAGAATGCTTTATAACACCCATTATTCAACATATAGCTGTAACCCGCTAGACGTATTGAAACGTGCTAAAAACGAGCAGAAACAGCTAGAAAATGTACTTTCCTCGCGTTTTGGTAAATGCGAATTCTGGTGGATTCCCATTTTGTACTCTGTTCGTGCGTTTGTTCAGTCGAATCCTGGTCTTTTGAACCACTCTTCTCCCATACAAGGGAGGGTCAAAATGTGTTGTTCACAGGCTGAATTTATACTGCTGAAATGCTCGCTTGCCTGCTCTCTGGTTTAGACGCGTGTACCCTGCATTTACCAAAACGCGAGGGAAGTACATTTTCTAGCTGTTTTTGCTAGTTTTTAGCACGTTTCAATACGTCTAGCTGGTTACAGCTATATGTTGAATAATGGGTGTTATAAAGCATTCTGAACACTGTATCTTGTGGAGCAAATTGGAAGGCTGTAGCAAGAGGAGAGAAGGCAGGGAACACGCATCTCAACCAGAGAGCTGGGAAGCGAGTACATGCAACGCGAAACGGTGCAGGGAGCAGGGACAGAAAGGATGAACGCCTATGAGGAGGAGCAGCTGGTAGTTAGCCTGCATAGGAGAGAAGAATGTGATCACTAGGGGAGTGCAGCCTGTAAACTAGAAGGAACGATGAACAAAGGGCGACTGCATTAACAGATGGCAAATACACGTTCCAAAACAGTCAGGAAAGCTGATAATGCCTTGAAGATTTCAGCCGTATACATTCAGCCTGTGAACAGCAGTAGATGTTGACCCCCCCTCCCTAGTATGGGATAACAGTGGTTAAAAACTTCAGGATTCGACACAAACGCACGGACACAGTACATACAACATGGGAACCCACCAGAATTCGCATTTACAAAAACGCGAGGGAAGTACATTTTCTAGCTATTTTTGCTAGTTTTTAGCACGTTTCAATACGTCTAGCGGGTTACAGCTATATGTTGAATAATGGGGTTATAAAGCATTCTGAACACTATCTTGTGCAGCTCATTGGAAGGCTGTAGGAAGAGGAGAGAAGGCAGGGAACACACATCTAAACCAGAGAGCTGGGAAGCGAGTACATGCAACGCGAAACGGTGCAGGGAGCAGGGACAGAAAGGTGGAACGCCTCTGAGGAGGAGCAGCTGGTAGTTAGCCTGCTCTGGAGAGGAGAATGTGATCACCACGGGAGTGCAGCCTTGAAACAAGAAGGGACGATGAAAACATGCTGACTGGAATAACAGATGGCAAATACACTTTCCAGAACAGTCGGTTTACCCGATAATGCATTGACGATTTCAGCAGTATACATTCAGCCTGTGAACAGTAGATTTTGATCTCCCCCTTGTATGGGTGACGAGTGGTTAAAAACATCAGGATTCGACTGAACAAATGCACGGAGTACAAAATGGGAATCCACCAGAATTCGTATTTACCAAAACGCGAGGAAAGAACATTTTCTAGCTATTTTGCTAGTTTTTAGCACTTTTCAATACGTCTAGCGGGTTACAGCTATATCTTGAATAATGGGTGTTATAAAGCATTCTGAGCACCGTGTATCTTTTGAAGCTCATTTGTTGATTTGAAGGCAGCGGGAAGAGGAGAGAAGGCAGGGAACACACGTCTAAACCAGAGAGCTGGGAAGCGAGTTGTTTTCTGCAACGCGAAACGATGCAGAGAACAGGCACAGAAAGGAAGAAGGAAAAGCGTCTAAACCAGAGAGCAGGGAAGCGAGTGTTTGCAACGCGAAACGGTGCAGAGAGCAGGGACAGAAAGGGAGAACTCCACTGAGGAGGAACAGCTGGTAGTTAGCCTTCTTTGGAGATGAGAACTTGATCACCACGGGAGAGGATTGTTGAGAGGGTTACATAGGGGGATGTCTGAGATCAGAAAATCCTGAGTATTCCCTGCAGTGTGTAGGGCCAGAGACATGAAGAGTTGCAGATCTCGTAAAAGTCCAGGTCAGGAAGCATACAGGTTCATTTTGAATTCTCCAAGTAGACGGAGTTGAGTGGTAGGAGGCTAGGATGGAGAAGTCCATCCACTGAGAGAGGAAGGGGGTAGGCAAATAGCCACGGTGAGAGAATGGCCAGGAAAGAGAGAATGCATGCAGACAAGGCATTCGTGAGAGGAGTCGGCCTGCAAAGGAAAGCAATTTACTACAGGAATCAAGGATAATCCCCATCATGAATGTTTGGATCTGGGCATGGAGAGGAACTTGTCATCAGGGAGGAAACTGTCAGAGCTCGAGACAGCGCTGGCCGTCATCCATGTCTCGGTTATACCAAGGACATCAAGGTCGGGTTCTTCCAGGAAATGGCAGATGTCAGATGAGTGTTAACTGAGTGAGAGTTGAGAGTGGGGAGGGGTACAAATCAGTAATCCTTGCGGAGGTGTAGAAGGAGCCTGACCTAGGGCACATGAGGAAGGAGAGAGGAAAGGAAGCAGAAGAAGGGAGAGAAGACACAGCAGGAGTGCATTATCAATCCGGGAGCTAGGAGTGGTGAGGTTAGACGGGAGGTCTGAGTCTCAGGATTTTAATGGGAAGTTCGATATCACATGTCATGCTATAGGAAGAGTCTCAGGATTGGAATGGGAAGGAGTTGGATATGATATCTCTTGTTATAGGGAGGATCTCAGGTTTGGTATTAGAAGCACTGAGATATCAAATCACATCCTATCGGAAGGGTCTCGGGTTTGGTATTGGAAGAAATGAGATTTCAAATCTCAGGCTGTGGGAATGGTCTAGGCTAGGGTATGGTATTGGAAGGGGTGAAAAATCACATTTCATGCTACAGGAAGGGTCACAAGTTTGGAATGGGAAGGAGTTGGATTTCACATATACTACGGGAAGGGCCTCAGGTTTGGTATTAGAAGCATAGAGATATCACATCTCATGTTATAGGAAGGGTCTCGATTGGAATGGGAAGGAGTTGGATATCACATCTCATGTTATAGGGAGGGTCTCAGTTTTGATATTAGAAACATTGAGATATCACATATGCTATTGGAAGGGTCTCAGTATTGGAATGGGAAGGAGTTGGATATCACATCTCATTTTAGAGGGAGGGTCTCAGTTTTGATATTAGAAGCATTGAGATATCACATATGCTATTGGAAGGGTCTCAGTATTGGAATTGGAAGGAGTTGGATATCACATATGCTAAAGTAAAGGTCTCAGGTTTGGAATGGGAAGGAGTTGGATATCACGTCTCATGTTATAGGAAGGGTCTCAGGTTTGGAATGGGAAGGAGTTGAATATCACATCTCATGCTAAAGGAAGGGTCATCAGGTTCGGTAAAAGCATTGAGATATCATATCTCTGCTATCGGAAGGGTCTCAGGATAGGAATGGGAAGGACTTAGAATTCACATCTCATACTATAGGGAGGGTCTCAGTTTTGATATTAGAAGCATTGAGCTATCACATCTCATGCTATCGGAAGGGTCTCAGGATTGGAATGGGATGGAGTTGGATATCACATCTCAAGCTATCTCAGGATTGGAATGGGAAGGAGTTTGATATTTCATCTCAAGCTATAGGAAGGGTCTCAGGTTTGGAAAGGGAAGGATTTGGATTTCACATCTCATGTTATAGGATGGTTCTCATGTTTGGTTTTAGAAGCATTGAGATATCACATCTCATGCTATAGGAAGGGTCTAAGGTTTGGAAGGGGACGGATTTGGGTATCACATCTCATGTTATAGGACCGGTCTCAGGTTTGGTATTTGAAGCATTGAGATATCAAGTCTCATGGTATAGGACGGGTCTCAGAATTGGAATGAGAAGGAGTTGGATATCACATCTCAAGCTATAGGAAGGGTCTCATGATTGGAATGGGAAGGAGTTGGATATCACATCTCATGTTATAGGAAGGGTCTCAGGTTTGGAATGGGAAGGACTTGGACATCACATCTCATTCTATAGGAAGGCTCTCAGGGTTGGAAGGGGAAGGAGTTGGATATCACATTTCATGTTAGAGGTAGGATCTCAGGTTTGGTTTTAGAGGCATTGAGATATCTCATCTCATGCCATCAGAAGGGTCTCAGGATTGGAATGGGAAGGAGTTGGATATCAAATCTCATGCTAAAGGGATGGTCTAAGGTTTGGAAGGGGAGGGATTTGGACATCATATCTCATGTTATTGGAAGGATCTCAGGTTTGGGATTAGAAGCATTGAGATATCACATCTCATGCTATCGGAAGGGTCTTAGGTTTGGTATAAGCATTGAGATATCACATCTCTGCTATCGGAAGGGTCTCAGGATTGGAATGGGAAGGATTTGGATATCACAATTCATGTTATAGGAAGGGTCTCAGGTTTGGTATTAGAAGCATTGAGATATCACATCTCATGCTATAGGAAGGGTCTCAGGATTGGAATGGGAAGGACTTGGATATCACATCTCATGTTATAGGAAGGGTCTCAGGTTTGGTATTAGAAGCATTTAGATATCACATCTCATGCTATAGGAAGGGTCTCAGGAATGGAATGGGAAGGACTTGGATATCACATCTCATGATAAAGGAAGGGTCTAAGGTTTGGAAGGGGAAGGATTTGGATATCACATCTCATGTTATTGGACCGGTCTCAGGTTTGGTATTAGAAGCATTGAGATATCAAGTCTCATGGTATAGGACGGGAGTTTGATATCACATCTCATGCCATGGTATGGGTCTCAGGTTTTGTAGAAGCATTTGGATATCACATCTCATGCTATCGGAAGGGTATTAGGATTGGATTTGGAAGGAGTTGGATATCCCATCTCATGCTATAGGAAGGGTCTCAGGTTGGAATAGAAGGAGTTGGATATCACATCTCATGTTATAGGAAGGGTCTCAGGATTGGAATGGGAAGGACTTGGATATCACATCTCATGCTGTAGGAAGGGTCTCAGGTTTGGAAAAGGAAGGAGTTGGATATCACATTTCATGTTAGAGGTAGGATCTCAGGTTTGGTATTAGAGGCATTGAGATATCACATCTCATGCTATCAGAAGGGTATCAGGATTGGAATGGGAAGGAGTTGGATATCACATCTCATGCTAAAGGGAGGGTCTCAGGTTTGGAATGGGAAGGATTTGGATATCACATCTCATGTTATAGGAAGGACCTTAGGTTTGGTATTAGAAGCATTGAGATATCACATCTCATGCTATAGGAAGGGTCTCGGGATTGGAATGGGAAGGAGTTGGATATCACATCTCATGTTATAGGAAGGATCTCAGGTTTGGTATTAGAAGCATTGAGATATCACATCTCATGCTATAGGAAGGGTCTCAGGATTGGAATGGGAAGGAGTTGGATATCACATCTCATGCTATGGGAAGGGTCTCAGGTTTGGTATAAGCATTGAAATATCACATCTCTGCTATCGGAAGGGTCTCAGGATTGGAATGGGAAGGATTTGGATATCATAATTCATGTTATAGGAAGGGTCTCAGGTTTGGTATTAGAAGCATTGAGATATCAAATCTCATGCTATAGGAAGGGTCTCAGGATTGGAATGGGAAGGACTTGGATATCACATCTCATGTTATAGGAAGGGTCTCAGGTTTGGTATTAGAAGCATTGAGATATCACATTTCATGCTATAGGAAGGGTCTCAGGAATGGAATGGGAAGGACTTGGATATCACATCTCATGATAAAGGAAGGGTCTAAGGTTTGGAAGGGGAAGGATTTGGATATCACATCTCATGTTATTGGACCGGTCTCAGGTTTGGTATTAGAAGCATTGAGATATCAAGTCTCATGGTATAGGACGGGAGTTTGATATCACATCTCATGCCATGGTATGGGTCTCAGGTTTTGTAGAAGCATTGGTATATCACATCTCATGCTATCGGAAGGGTATCAGGATTGGATTTGGAAGGAGTTGGATATCCCATCTCATGCTATAGGAAGGGTCTCAGGTTGGAATAGAAGGAGTTGGATATCACATCTCATGTTATAGGAAGGGTCTCAGGATTGGAATGGGAAGGACTTGGATATCACATCTCATGCTGTAGGAAGGGTCTCAGGTTTGGAAAAGGAAGGAGTTGGATATCACATTTCATGTTAGAGGTAGGATCTCAGGTTTGGTATTAGAGGCATTGAGATATCAGATCTCATGCTATCAGAAGGGTATCAGGATTGGAATGGGAAGGAGTTGGATATCACATCTCATGCTAAAGGGAGGGTCTCAGGTTTGGAATGGGAAGGATTTGGATATCACATCTCATGTTATAGGAAGGACCTTAGGTTTGGTATTAGAAGCATTGAGATATCACATCTCATGCTATAGGAAGGGTCTCGGGATTGGAATGGGAAGGAGTTGGATATCACATCTCATGTTATAGGAAGGATCTCAGGTTTGGTATTAGAAGCATTGAGATATCACATCTCATGCTATAGGAAGGGTCTCAGGATTGGAATGGGAGGAGCTATATATCACATCTCATGCTCAAGGAAGGGTCTCAGGTTTGGAAGGGGAAGGATTTGGATATCACATCTCATGTTATAGGACGGGTCTCAGGTTTGGTATTAGAAGCATTGTGATATCACATCTCATGCTATAGGATGTGTCTCAGGATTGGAATGGGAAGGAGTTGGATATCACATCTCATGCTATAGGAAGGGTTTCAGGTTTGGTAGAAGCATTGAGATATCACATCTCATGCTATAGGAAGAGTCTCAGGTTTGGGAAGGGAAGGATTTGGATTTCACATCTCATGTTATAGGATGGTTCTCATGTTTGGTTTTTGAAGCATTGAGATATCACATCTCATGCTATCGGAAGGGTCTCAGGTTTGGAATGGGAAGGAGTTGGATATCAGATCTCCTGTTATAGGAAGGGTCTCAGGTTTGGAATGGGAAGGAGTTGGATATGACATCTCTTGTTATAGGGAGGGTCTCAGAATTTGAATGGTAAGGAGTTGGATATCACATCTCATGCTATAGGAAGGGTCTCAGGTTGGAATGGGAAGGAGTTGGATATCACATCTCATGTTATATACAGGAAGGGTCTCAGGATTGGAATGGGAAGGATTTGGATATCACATCTCTTGCTATAGGAAGGGTCTCAGGTTTTTTATTAGAAACATTGAGATATCACATCTCATGCTATAGGAAGGGTTTTAGGATTGGAATTGGAAGTATTTGGATATCACATCTCATGCTAAAGGAAGGGTCTCAGGTTTGGAAGGGGAAGGATTTGGATATCACATCTCATCCAATAGGAAGGGTCTCAGGTTTGGAATGGGAAGGAATTGGATATCACATCTCATGTTATAGGAAGGGTCTCAGGTTTTTTATTAGAAACATTGAGATATCACATCTCATGTTATAGGACGGTTCCCAGGTTTGGTATTAGAAGCATTGAGATATCACATCTCATGGTATAGGAAGGGTCTCAGGGTTGGAATGGGAAGGAGTTGGATATCACATCTCATCCAATAGGAAGGGTCTCAGGTTTGGAATGGGAAGGAATTGGATATCACATCTCATGTTATAGGAAGGATCTCAGGTTTGGTATTAGAAGCATTGAGATATCACATCTCATGCTATAGGAAGGGTCTCAGGATTGGAATGTGAAGGATTTGGATATCACATCTCATGCTAAAGGAAGGGTCTCAGGTTTGGTAGAAGCATTGAGATATCACATCTCATGCTATAGGAAGGGTCTCAGGATTTGAATGGCAAGGAGTTGGATATCACATCTCATGCTATAGGAAGTGTCTCAGGTTGGAATGGGAAGGAGTTGAATATCACATCTCATGTTATAGGAAGGGTCTCAGGATTGGAATGGGAAGGATTTGGATATCACATCTCTTGCTATAGGAAGGGTCTCAGGATTGGAATGGGAAGGATTTGGATATCACATCTCATGTCATAGGAAGGATCTCAGGTTTGGTATTAGAAGCATTGATATATCACATCTCATGCTATAGGAATGGTCTCAGGATTGGAATGGGTAGGAGTTGGATATTACATTCTTGCTATAGTAAGGGTCTCATGTTTGGAATGGGAAGGAGTTGGATATCACATATGCTATAGGAAGTGTCTCAGGTTTGGAACGGGAAGGAGTTGGATATCACATCTCATGTTATAGGAAGGGTCTCAGGTTTGGTATAAGCATTGAGATATCACATCTCTGCTATCAGGAGTGGCTCAGGATTGGAATGGGAAGGAGTTGGATATCCCATCTCATGTTAAAGGAAGGGTCTCTGGTTTGGTATTAGAATCATTGAGATATCACATCGCATGCTGTAGGAAGGGTCTAAGGATTGGAATGGGATGGACTTGGATATCACATCTCATGCTATAGGTAGGCTCTCAGGTTTGGTATAAGCATTGAGATATCACATCTCATGCTATAGGAAGGGTCTCAGGATTGGAATGGGAAGGATTTGGATATCACATCTCATGCTATAGGAAGGGTCTCAGATTTGGTATAAGCATTGAGATATCACATCTCATGCTATAGGAAGGGTCTCAGGATTGGAATGGGAAGGAGTTGTATATGACATCTCAAGCCTTAGGAAGGGTCTCAGGTTTGGTATAAGCATTGAGATATCACATCTCTGCTATCGGAAGGGTCTCAGGATTGGAATGGGAAGGAGTTGGATATCCCATCTCATGTTATAGGAAGGGTCTCAGGTTTGGTATTAGAAGCATTGAGATATCACATCTCATGCTATAGGAAGGGTCTCAGGATTGGAATGGGAAGGAGTTGGATATCACATCTCATTATAAAGGAAGGGTCTAAGGTTTGGAAGGGGAAGGATTTGGATATCACATCTCATGTTATAGGACGGGTCTCAGGTTTGGTATTAGAAGCATTGAGATATCAAGTCTCATGGTATAAGAAGGGTCTCAGAATTGGAATGGGAAGGAGTTGGATATCACATCTCAAGCTATAGGAAGCGTCTCAGGATTGGAATGGGAAGGAGTTTGATATCACATCTCATGCCATAGTATGGGTCTCAGGTTTGGTAGAAGCATTGGGATATCACATCTCATGCTATAGGAAGGGTCTCAGGATTGGAATGGGAAGAAGTTGGATATCACATCTCAAGCTATAGGAAGGGTCTCAGGTTTGGTATAAGCATTGAGATATCACATCTCATGCTATAGGAAGGGTCTCAGGGTTGGAATGGGAAGGAGTTGTATATGACATCTCATGCCATAGGAAGGGTCTCAGGTTTGGTATAAGCATTGAGATATCACATCACATGCTATAGGAAGGGTCTCAGGATTGGAATGGGAAGGACTTGGATATCACATCACATGCTATAGGAAGGGTCTCAGGATTGGAATGGGAAGGACTTGGATATCACATCTCATGCTATAGGCAGGGTCTCAGGTTTGGAATGGGAAGGATTTGGATATCACATCTCATGTTATAGGAAGGACCTCAGGGTTGGTATTAGAGGCAATGAGATATCACATCTCATGCTATCAGAAGGGTCTCAGGATTGGAATGGGAAGGAGTTGGATATCACATCTCATGTTATAGGAAGGATCTCAGGTTTGGTATTAGAAGCATTGAGACATCACATCTCATGCTATAGGAAGGGTCTCAGGATTGGAATGGGAAGGAGTTGGATATCACATCTCATGCTATAGGAAGGGTCTCAGGTTTGGTATAAGCATTGAGATATCACATCTCATGCTATAGGAAGGGTCTCAGGATTGGAATGGGAAGGATTTGGATCTCACATCTTATGCTATAGGAAGGGTCTCAGGTTTGGTATAAGCACTGAGATATCACATCTCATGCTATAGGAAGGGTCTCAGGATTGGAATGGGAAGAAGTTGGATATCACATCTCATGCTATAGGAAGGGTCTCAGGTTTGGTATAAGCATTGAGATATCACATCTCTGCTATCGGAAGGGTCTCAGGATAGGAATGGGAAGGAGTTGGATATCCCATCTCATGTTATAGGAAGGGTCTCAGGTTTGGTATTAGAAGCATTGAGATATCACATCTCATGCTATAGGAAGGGTCTCAGGATTGGAATGGGAAGAAGTTGGATATCACATCTCATGCTATAGGAAGGGTCTCAGGTTTGGTATAAGCATTGAGATATCACATCTCATGCTATAGGAAGGGTCTCAGGGTTGGAATGGGAAGGAGTTGTATATGACATCTCATGCCATAGGAAGGGTCTCAGGTTTGGTATAAGCATTGAGATATCACATCACATGCTATAGGAAGGGTCTCACGATTGGAATGGGAAGGACTTGGATATCACATCTCATGCTATAGGCAGGGTCTCAGGGTTGGAAAGGGAAGGAGATGGATATCACATTTCATGTTAGAGGTAGGATCTCAGGTTTGGTATTAGAGGCATTGAGATATCACATCTCATGCTATCAGAAGGGTCTCAGGATTGGAATGGGAAGGAGTTGGATATCACATTTCATGCTAAAGGGAGGGTCTCAGGTTTGGAAGGGGAAGGATTTGGAAATCACATCTCATATTATAGGAAGGATCTCAGGTTTGGTATTAGAAGCATTGAGATATCACATCTCATGCTATCGGAAGGATCTCAGGTTTGGTATAAGAGGCATTGAGATATCACATCTCATGCTATCATAAGGGTCTCAGGATTGGAATGGGAAGGAGTTGGATATCACATCTCATGTTATAGGAAGGATCTCAGGTTTGGTATTAGAAGCATTGAGACATCACATCTCATGCTATAGGAAGGGTCTCAGGATTGGAATGGGAAGGAGTTGGATATCACATCTCATGCTATAGGAAGGGTCTCAGGTTTGGTATAAGCATTGAGATATCACATCTCATGCTATAGGAAGGGTCTCAGGATTGGAAAGGGAAGGATTTGGATATCACATCTTATGCTATAGGAAGGGTCTCAGGTTTGGTATAAGCATGGAGATATCACTTCTCATGCTATAGGAAGGGTCTCAGGATTGGAATGGGAAGGAGTTGGATATCCCATCTCATGCTATAGGAAGGGTCTCAGATTTGGTATAAGCATTGAGATATCACATCTCATGCTATAGGAAGGGTCTCAGGATTGGAATGGGAAGGAGTTGTATATGACATCTCAGGCCATAGGAAGGGTCTCAGATTTGGTATAAGCATTGAGATATCACATCTCATGATATCGGAAGGGTCTCAGGTTTGGTATTAGAAGCATTGAGATATCAAGTCTCATGGTATAAGAAGGGTCTCAGAATTGGAATGGGAAGGAGTTGGATATCACATCTCAAGCTATAGGAAGCGTCTCAGGATTGGAATGGGAAGGAGTTTGATATCACATCTCATGCCATAGTATGGGTCTCAGGTTTGGTAGAAGCATTGGGATATCACATCTCATGCTATAGGAAGGGTCTCAGGATTGGAATGGGAAGAAGTTGGATATCACATCTCAAGCTATAGGAAGGGTCTCAGGTTTGGTATAAGCATTGAGATATCACATCTCATGCTATAGGAAGGGTCTCAGGGTTGGAATGGGAAGGAGTTGTATATGACATCTCATGCCATAGGAAGGGTCTCAGGTTTGGTATAAGCATTGAGATATCACATCACATGCTATAGGAAGGGTCTCAGGGTTGGAATGGGAAGGAGTTGTATATGACATCTCATGCTATAGGAAGGGTCTCAGGATTGGAATGGGAAGGACTTGGATATCACATCACATGCTATAGGAAGGGTCTCAGGATTGGAATGGGAAGGACTTGGATATCACATCTCATGCTATAGGCAGGGTCTCAGGTTTGGAAAGGGAAGGAGATGGATATCACATTTCATGTTAGAGGTAGGATCTCAGGTTTGGTATTAGAGGCAATGAGATATCACATCTCATGCTATCAGAAGGGTCTCAGGATTGGAATGGGAAGGAGTTGGATATCACATTTCATGCTAAAGGGAGGGTCTCAGGTTTGGAAGGGGAAGGATTTGGAAATCACATCTCATATTATAGGAAGGATCTCAGGTTTTGTATTAGAAGCATTGAGATATCACATCTCTGCTATCGGAAGGGTCTCAGGATTGGAATGGGAAGGATTTGGATATCATAATTCATGTTATAGGAAGGGTCTCAGGTTTGGTATTAGAAGCATTGAGATATCAAATCTCATGCTATAGGAAGGGTCTCAGGATTGGAATGGGAAGGACTTGGATATCACATCTCATGTTATAGGAAGGGTCTCAGGTTTGGTATTAGAAGCATTGAGATATCACATTTCATGCTATAGGAAGGGTCTCAGGAATGGAATGGGAAGGACTTGGATATCACATCTCATGATAAAGGAAGGGTCTAAGGTTTGGAAGGGGAAGGATTTGGATATCACATCTCATGTTATTGGACCGGTCTCAGGTTTGGTATTAGAAGCATTGAGATATCAAGTCTCATGGTATAGGACGGGAGTTTGATATCACATCTCATGCCATGGTATGGGTCTCAGGTTTTGTAGAAGCATTGGTATATCACATCTCATGCTATCGGAAGGGTATCAGGATTGGATTTGGAAGGAGTTGGATATCCCATCTCATGCTATAGGAAGGGTCTCAGGTTGGAATAGAAGGAGTTGGATATCACATCTCATGTTATAGGAAGGGTCTCAGGATTGGAATGGGAAGGACTTGGATATCACATCTCATGCTGTAGGAAGGGTCTCAGGTTTGGAAAAGGAAGGAGTTGGATATCACATTTCATGTTAGAGGTAGGATCTCAGGTTTGGTATTAGAGGCATTGAGATATCAGATCTCATGCTATCAGAAGGGTATCAGGATTGGAATGGGAAGGAGTTGGATATCACATCTCATGCTAAAGGGAGGGTCTCAGGTTTGGAATGGGAAGGATTTGGATATCACATCTCATGTTATAGGAAGGACCTTAGGTTTGGTATTAGAAGCATTGAGATATCACATCTCATGCTATAGGAAGGGTCTCGGGATTGGAATGGGAAGGAGTTGGATATCACATCTCATGTTATAGGAAGGATCTCAGGTTTGGTATTAGAAGCATTGAGATATCACATCTCATGCTATAGGAAGGGTCTCAGGATTGGAATGGGAGGAGCTATATATCACATCTCATGCTCAAGGAAGGGTCTCAGGTTTGGAAGGGGAAGGATTTGGATATCACATCTCATGTTATAGGACGGGTCTCAGGTTTGGTATTAGAAGCATTGTGATATCACATCTCATGCTATAGGATGTGTCTCAGGATTGGAATGGGAAGGAGTTGGATATCACATCTCATGCTATAGGAAGGGTTTCAGGTTTGGTAGAAGCATTGAGATATCACATCTCATGCTATAGGAAGAGTCTCAGGTTTGGGAAGGGAAGGATTTGGATTTCACATCTCATGTTATAGGATGGTTCTCATGTTTGGTTTTTGAAGCATTGAGATATCACATCTCATGCTATCGGAAGGGTCTCAGGTTTGGAATGGGAAGGAGTTGGATATCAGATCTCCTGTTATAGGAAGGGTCTCAGGTTTGGAATGGGAAGGAGTTGGATATGACATCTCTTGTTATAGGGAGGGTCTCAGAATTTGAATGGTAAGGAGTTGGATATCACATCTCATGCTATAGGAAGGGTCTCAGGTTGGAATGGGAAGGAGTTGGATATCACATCTCATGTTATATACAGGAAGGGTCTCAGGATTGGAATGGGAAGGATTTGGATATCACATCTCTTGCTATAGGAAGGGTCTCAGGTTTTTTATTAGAAACATTGAGATATCACATCTCATGCTATAGGAAGGGTTTTAGGATTGGAATTGGAAGTATTTGGATATCACATCTCATGCTAAAGGAAGGGTCTCAGGTTTGGAAGGGGAAGGATTTGGATATCACATCTCATCCAATAGGAAGGGTCTCAGGTTTGGAATGGGAAGGAATTGGATATCACATCTCATGTTATAGGAAGGGTCTCAGGTTTTTTATTAGAAACATTGAGATATCACATCTCATGTTATAGGACGGTTCCCAGGTTTGGTATTAGAAGCATTGAGATATCACATCTCATGGTATAGGAAGGGTCTCAGGGTTGGAATGGGAAGGAGTTGGATATCACATCTCATCCAATAGGAAGGGTCTCAGGTTTGGAATGGGAAGGAATTGGATATCACATCTCATGTTATAGGAAGGATCTCAGGTTTGGTATTAGAAGCATTGAGATATCACATCTCATGCTATAGGAAGGGTCTCAGGATTGGAATGTGAAGGATTTGGATATCACATCTCATGCTAAAGGAAGGGTCTCAGGTTTGGTAGAAGCATTGAGATATCACATCTCATGCTATAGGAAGGGTCTCAGGATTTGAATGGCAAGGAGTTGGATATCATCTCATGCTATAGGAAGTGTCTCAGGTTGGAATGGGAAGGAGTTGAATATCACATCTCATGTTATAGGAAGGGTCTCAGGATTGGAATGGGAAGGATTTGGATATCACATCTCTTGCTATAGGAAGGGTCTCAGGATTGGAATGGGAAGGATTTGGATATCACATCTCATGTCATAGGAAGGATCTCAGGTTTGGTATTAGAAGCATTGATATATCACATCTCATGCTATAGGAATGGTCTCAGGATTGGAATGGGTAGGAGTTGGATATTACATTCTTGCTATAGTAAGGGTCTCATGTTTGGAATGGGAAGGAGTTGGATATCACATATGCTATAGGAAGTGTCTCAGGTTTGGAACGGGAAGGAGTTGGATATCACATCTCATGTTATAGGAAGGGTCTCAGGTTTGGTATAAGCATTGAGATATCACATCTCTGCTATCAGGAGTGGCTCAGGATTGGAATGGGAAGGAGTTGGATATCCCATCTCATGTTAAAGGAAGGGTCTCTGGTTTGGTATTAGAATCATTGAGATATCACATCGCATGCTGTAGGAAGGGTCTAAGGATTGGAATGGGATGGACTTGGATATCACATCTCATGCTATAGGTAGGCTCTCAGGTTTGGTATAAGCATTGAGATATCACATCTCATGCTATAGGAAGGGTCTCAGGATTGGAATGGGAAGGATTTGGATATCACATCTCATGCTATAGGAAGGGTCTCAGATTTGGTATAAGCATTGAGATATCACATCTCATGCTATAGGAAGGGTCTCAGGATTGGAATGGGAAGGAGTTGTATATGACATCTCAAGCCTTAGGAAGGGTCTCAGGTTTGGTATAAGCATTGAGATATCACATCTCTGCTATCGGAAGGGTCTCAGGATTGGAATGGGAAGGAGTTGGATATCCCATCTCATGTTATAGGAAGGGTCTCAGGTTTGGTATTAGAAGCATTGAGATATCACATCTCATGCTATAGGAAGGGTCTCAGGATTGGAATGGGAAGGAGTTGGATATCACATCTCATTATAAAGGAAGGGTCTAAGGTTTGGAAGGGGAAGGATTTGGATATCACATCTCATGTTATAGGACGGGTCTCAGGTTTGGTATTAGAAGCATTGAGATATCAAGTCTCATGGTATAAGAAGGGTCTCAGAATTGGAATGGGAAGGAGTTGGATATCACATCTCAAGCTATAGGAAGCGTCTCAGGATTGGAATGGGAAGGAGTTTGATATCACATCTCATGCCATAGTATGGGTCTCAGGTTTGGTAGAAGCATTGGGATATCACATCTCATGCTATAGGAAGGGTCTCAGGATTGGAATGGGAAGAAGTTGGATATCACATCTCAAGCTATAGGAAGGGTCTCAGGTTTGGTATAAGCATTGAGATATCACATCTCATGCTATAGGAAGGGTCTCAGGGTTGGAATGGGAAGGAGTTGTATATGACATCTCATGCCATAGGAAGGGTCTCAGGTTTGGTATAAGCATTGAGATATCACATCACATGCTATAGGAAGGGTCTCAGGATTGGAATGGGAAGGACTTGGATATCACATCACATGCTATAGGAAGGGTCTCAGGATTGGAATGGGAAGGACTTGGATATCACATCTCATGCTATAGGCAGGGTCTCAGGTTTGGAATGGGAAGGATTTGGATATCACATCTCATGTTATAGGAAGGACCTCAGGGTTGGTATTAGAGGCAATGAGATATCACATCTCATGCTATCAGAAGGGTCTCAGGATTGGAATGGGAAGGAGTTGGATATCACATCTCATGTTATAGGAAGGATCTCAGGTTTGGTATTAGAAGCATTGAGACATCACATCTCATGCTATAGGAAGGGTCTCAGGATTGGAATGGGAAGGAGTTGGATATCACATCTCATGCTATAGGAAGGGTCTCAGGTTTGGTATAAGCATTGAGATATCACATCTCATGCTATAGGAAGGGTCTCAGGATTGGAATGGGAAGGATTTGGATATCACATCTTATGCTATAGGAAGGGTCTCAGGTTTGGTATAAGCACTGAGATATCACATCTCATGCTATAGGAAGGGTCTCAGGATTGGAATGGGAAGAAGTTGGATATCACATCTCATGCTATAGGAAGGGTCTCAGGTTTGGTATAAGCATTGAGATATCACATCTCTGCTATCGGAAGGGTCTCAGGATAGGAATGGGAAGGAGTTGGATATCCCATCTCATGTTATAGGAAGGGTCTCAGGTTTGGTATTAGAAGCATTGAGATATCACATCTCATGCTATAGGAAGGGTCTCAGGATTGGAATGGGAAGAAGTTGGATATCACATCTCATGCTATAGGAAGGGTCTCAGGTTTGGTATAAGCATTGAGATATCACATCTCATGCTATAGGAAGGGTCTCAGGGTTGGAATGGGAAGGAGTTGTATATGACATCTCATGCCATAGGAAGGGTCTCAGGTTTGGTATAAGCATTGAGATATCACATCACATGCTATAGGAAGGGTCTCACGATTGGAATGGGAAGGACTTGGATATCACATCTCATGCTATAGGCAGGGTCTCAGGGTTGGAAAGGGAAGGAGATGGATATCACATTTCATGTTAGAGGTAGGATCTCAGGTTTGGTATTAGAGGCATTGAGATATCACATCTCATGCTATCAGAAGGGTCTCAGGATTGGAATGGGAAGGAGTTGGATATCACATTTCATGCTAAAGGGAGGGTCTCAGGTTTGGAAGGGGAAGGATTTGGAAATCACATCTCATATTATAGGAAGGATCTCAGGTTTGGTATTAGAAGCATTGAGATATCACATCTCATGCTATCGGAAGGATCTCAGGTTTGGTATAAGAGGCATTGAGATATCACATCTCATGCTATCATAAGGGTCTCAGGATTGGAATGGGAAGGAGTTGGATATCACATCTCATGTTATAGGAAGGATCTCAGGTTTGGTATTAGAAGCATTGAGACATCACATCTCATGCTATAGGAAGGGTCTCAGGATTGGAATGGGAAGGAGTTGGATATCACATCTCATGCTATAGGAAGGGTCTCAGGTTTGGTATAAGCATTGAGATATCACATCTCATGCTATAGGAAGGGTCTCAGGATTGGAAAGGGAAGGATTTGGATATCACATCTTATGCTATAGGAAGGGTCTCAGGTTTGGTATAAGCATGGAGATATCACTTCTCATGCTATAGGAAGGGTCTCAGGATTGGAATGGGAAGGAGTTGGATATCCCATCTCATGCTATAGGAAGGGTCTCAGATTTGGTATAAGCATTGAGATATCACATCTCATGCTATAGGAAGGGTCTCAGGATTGGAATGGGAAGGAGTTGTATATGACATCTCAGGCCATAGGAAGGGTCTCAGATTTGGTATAAGCATTGAGATATCACATCTCATGATATCGGAAGGGTCTCAGGTTTGGTATTAGAAGCATTGAGATATCAAGTCTCATGGTATAAGAAGGGTCTCAGAATTGGAATGGGAAGGAGTTGGATATCACATCTCAAGCTATAGGAAGCGTCTCAGGATTGGAATGGGAAGGAGTTTGATATCACATCTCATGCCATAGTATGGGTCTCAGGTTTGGTAGAAGCATTGGGATATCACATCTCATGCTATAGGAAGGGTCTCAGGATTGGAATGGGAAGAAGTTGGATATCACATCTCAAGCTATAGGAAGGGTCTCAGGTTTGGTATAAGCATTGAGATATCACATCTCATGCTATAGGAAGGGTCTCAGGGTTGGAATGGGAAGGAGTTGTATATGACATCTCATGCCATAGGAAGGGTCTCAGGTTTGGTATAAGCATTGAGATATCACATCACATGCTATAGGAAGGGTCTCAGGGTTGGAATGGGAAGGAGTTGTATATGACATCTCATGCTATAGGAAGGGTCTCAGGATTGGAATGGGAAGGACTTGGATATCACATCACATGCTATAGGAAGGGTCTCAGGATTGGAATGGGAAGGACTTGGATATCACATCTCATGCTATAGGCAGGGTCTCAGGTTTGGAAAGGGAAGGAGATGGATATCACATTTCATGTTAGAGGTAGGATCTCAGGTTTGGTATTAGAGGCAATGAGATATCACATCTCATGCTATCAGAAGGGTCTCAGGATTGGAATGGGAAGGAGTTGGATATCACATTTCATGCTAAAGGGAGGGTCTCAGGTTTGGAAGGGGAAGGATTTGGAAATCACATCTCATATTATAGGAAGGATCTCAGGTTTTGTATTAGAAGCATTGAGATATCACATCTCATGCTATCGGAAGGATCTCAGGTTTGGTATAAGAGGCATTGAGATATCACATCTCATGCTATCATAAGGGTCTCAGGATTGGAATGGGAAGGAGTTGGATATCACATCTCATGTTATAGGAAGGATCTCAGGTTTGGTATTAGAAGCATTGAGACATCACATCTCATGCTATAGGAAGGGTCTCAGGATTGGAATGGGAAGGAGTTGGATATCACATCTCATGCTATAGGAAGGGTCTCAGATTTGGTATAAGCATTGAGATATCACATCTCATGCTATAGGAAGGGTCTCAGGATTGGAATGGGAAGGAGTTGTATATGACATCTCAAGCCTTAGGAAGGGTCTCAGGTTTGGTATAAGCATTGAGATATCACATCTCTGCTATCGGAAGGGTCTCAGGATTGGAATGGGAAGGAGTTGGATATCCCATCTCATGTTATAGGAAGGGTCTCAGGTTTGGTATTAGAAGCATTGAGATATCACATCTCATGCTATAGGAAGGGTCTCAGGATTGGAATGGGAAGGAGTTGGATATCACATCTCATTATAAAGGAAGGGTCTAAGGTTTGGAAGGGGAAGGATTTGGATATCACATCTCATGTTATAGGACGGGTCTCAGGTTTGGTATTAGAAGCATTGAGATATCAAGTCTCATGGTATAAGAAGGGTCTCAGAATTGGAATGGGAAGGAGTTGGATATCACATCTCAAGCTATAGGAAGCGTCTCAGGATTGGAATGGGAAGGAGTTTGATATCACATCTCATGCCATAGTATGGGTCTCAGGTTTGGTAGAAGCATTGGGATATCACATCTCATGCTATAGGAAGGGTCTCAGGATTGGAATGGGAAGAAGTTGGATATCACATCTCAAGCTATAGGAAGGGTCTCAGGTTTGGTATAAGCATTGAGATATCACATCTCATGCTATAGGAAGGGTCTCAGGGTTGGAATGGGAAGGAGTTGTATATGACATCTCATGCCATAGGAAGGGTCTCAGGTTTGGTATAAGCATTGAGATATCACATCACATGCTATAGGAAGGGTCTCAGGATTGGAATGGGAAGGACTTGGATATCACATCACATGCTATAGGAAGGGTCTCAGGATTGGAATGGGAAGGACTTGGATATCACATCTCATGCTATAGGCAGGGTCTCAGGTTTGGAATGGGAAGGATTTGGATATCACATCTCATGTTATAGGAAGGACCTCAGGGTTGGTATTAGAGGCAATGAGATATCACATCTCATGCTATCAGAAGGGTCTCAGGATTGGAATGGGAAGGAGTTGGATATCACATTTCATGCTAAAGGGAGGGTCTCAGGTTTGGAAGGGGAAGGATTTGGAAATCACATCTCATATTATAGGAAGGATCTCAGGTTTGGTATTAGAAGCATTGAGATATCACATCTCATGCTATCGGAAGGATCTCAGGTTTGGTATAAGAGGCATTGAGATATCACATCTCATGCTATCATAAGGGTCTCAGGATTGGAATGGGAAGGAGTTGGATATCACATCTCATGTTATAGGAAGGATCTCAGGTTTGGTATTAGAAGCATTGAGACATCACATCTCATGCTATAGGAAGGGTCTCAGGATTGGAATGGGAAGGAGTTGGATATCACATCTCATGCTATAGGAAGGGTCTCAGGTTTGGTATAAGCATTGAGATATCACATCTCATGCTATAGGAAGGGTCTCAGGATTGGAATGGGAAGGATTTGGATATCACATCTTATGCTATAGGAAGGGTCTCAGGTTTGGTATAAGCACTGAGATATCACATCTCATGCTATAGGAAGGGTCTCAGGATTGGAATGGGAAGAAGTTGGATATCACATCTCATGCTATAGGAAGGGTCTCAGGTTTGGTATAAGCATTGAGATATCACATCTCTGCTATCGGAAGGGTCTCAGGATAGGAATGGGAAGGAGTTGGATATCCCATCTCATGTTATAGGAAGGGTCTCAGGTTTGGTATTAGAAGCATTGAGATATCACATCTCATGCTATAGGAAGGGTCTCAGGATTGGAATGGGAAGAAGTTGGATATCACATCTCATGCTATAGGAAGGGTCTCAGGTTTGGTATAAGCATTGAGATATCACATCTCATGCTATAGGAAGGGTCTCAGGGTTGGAATGGGAAGGAGTTGTATATGACATCTCATGCCATAGGAAGGGTCTCAGGTTTGGTATAAGCATTGAGATATCACATCACATGCTATAGGAAGGGTCTCACGATTGGAATGGGAAGGACTTGGATATCACATCTCATGCTATAGGCAGGGTCTCAGGGTTGGAAAGGGAAGGAGATGGATATCACATTTCATGTTAGAGGTAGGATCTCAGGTTTGGTATTAGAGGCATTGAGATTTCACATCTCATGCTATCAGAAGGGTCTCAGGATTGGAATGGGAAGGAGTTGGATATCACATTTCATGCTAAAGGGAGGGTCTCAGGTTTGGAAGGGGAAGGATTTGGAAATCACATCTCATATTATAGGAAGGATCTCAGGTTTGGTATTAGAAGCATTGAGATATCACATCTCATGCTATCGGAAGGATCTCAGGTTTGGTATAAGAGGCATTGAGATATCACATCTCATGCTATCATACGGGTCTCAGGATTGGAATGGGAAGGAGTTGGATATCACATCTCATGTTATAGGAAGGATCTCAGGTTTGGTATTAGAAGCATTGAGACATCACATCTCATGCTATAGGAAGGGTCTCAGGATTGGAATGGGAAGGAGTTGGATATCACATCTCATGCTATAGGAAGGGTCTCAGGTTTGGTATAAGCATTGAGATATCACATCTCATGCTATAGGAAGGGTCTCAGGATTGGAAAGGGAAGGATTTGGATATCACATCTTATGCTATAGGAAGGGTCTCAGGTTTGGTATAAGCATGGAGATATCACTTCTCATGCTATAGGAAGGGTCTCAGGATTGGAATGGGAAGGAGTTGGATATCCCATCTCATGCTATAGGAAGGGTCTCAGATTTGGTATAAGCATTGAGATATCACATCTCATGCTATAGGAAGGGTCTCAGGATTGGAATGGGAAGGAGTTGTATATGACATCTCAGGCCATAGGAAGGGTCTCAGATTTGGTATAAGCATTGAGATATCACATCTCATGATATCGGAAGGGTCTCAGGTTTGGTATTAGAAGCATTGAGATATCAAGTCTCATGGTATAAGAAGGGTCTCAGAATTGGAATGGGAAGGAGTTGGATATCACATCTCAAGCTATAGGAAGCGTCTCAGGATTGGAATGGGAAGGAGTTTGATATCACATCTCATGCCATAGTATGGGTCTCAGGTTTGGTAGAAGCATTGGGATATCACATCTCATGCTATAGGAAGGGTCTCAGGATTGGAATGGGAAGAAGTTGGATATCACATCTCAAGCTATAGGAAGGGTCTCAGGTTTGGTATAAGCATTGAGATATCACATCTCATGCTATAGGAAGGGTCTCAGGGTTGGAATGGGAAGGAGTTGTATATGACATCTCATGCCATAGGAAGGGTCTCAGGTTTGGTATAAGCATTGAGATATCACATCACATGCTATAGGAAGGGTCTCAGGATTGGAATGGGAAGGACTTGGATATCACATCACATGCTATAGGAAGGGTCTCAGGATTGGAATGGGAAGGACTTGGATATCACATCTCATGCTATAGGCAGGGTCTCAGGTTTGGAAAGGGAAGGAGATGGATATCACATTTCATGTTAGAGGTAGGATCTCAGGTTTGGTATTAGAGGCAATGAGATATCACATCTCATGCTATCAGAAGGGTCTCAGGATTGGAATGGGAAGGAGTTGGATATCACATTTCATGCTAAAGGGAGGGTCTCAGGTTTGGAAGGGGAAGGATTTGGAAATCACATCTCATATTATAGGAAGGATCTCAGGTTTGGTATTAGAAGCATTGAGATATCACATCTCATGCTATCGGAAGGATCTCAGGTTTGGTATAAGAGGCATTGAGATATCACATCTCATGCTATCATAAGGGTCTCAGGATTGGAATGGGAAGGAGTTGGATATCACATCTCATGTTATAGGAAGGATCTCAGGTTTGGTATTAGAAGCATTGAGACATCACATCTCATGCTATAGGAAGGGTCTCAGGATTGGAATGGGAAGGAGTTGGATATCACATCTCATGCTATAGGAAGGGTCTCAGGTTTGGTATAAGCATTGAGATATCACATCCCCTGCTATAGGAAGGATCTCAGGATTGGAATGGGAAGGATTTGGATATCACATCTTATGCTATAGGAAGGGTCTCAGGTTTGGTATAAGCACTGAGATATCACATCTCATGCTATAGGAAGGGTCTCAGGATTGGAATGGGAAGAAGTTGGATATCACATCTCATGCTATAGGAAGGGTCTCAGGTTTGGTATAAGCATTGAGATATCACATCTCATGCTATAGGAAGGGTCTCAGGGTTGGAATGGGAAGGAGTTGTATATGACATCTCATGCCATAGGAAGGGTCTCAGGTTTGGTATAAGCATTGAGATATCACATCACATGCTATAGGAAGGGTCTCACGATTGGAATGGGAAGGACTTGGATATCACATCTCATGCTATAGGCAGGGTCTCAGGGTTGGAAAGGGAAGGAGATGGATATCACATTTCATGTTAGAGGTAGGATCTCAGGTTTGGTATTAGAGGCATTGAGATATCACATCTCATGCTATCAGAAGGGTCTCAGGATTGGAATGGGAAGGAGTTGGATATCACATTTCATGCTAAAGGGAGGGTCTCAGGTTTGGAAGGGGAAGGATTTGGAAATCACATCTCATATTATAGGAAGGATCTCAGGTTTGGTATTAGAAGCATTGAGATATCACATCTCATGCTATCATAAGGGTCTCAGGATTGGAATGGGAAGGAGTTGGATATCACATCTCATGTTATAGGAAGGATCTCAGGTTTGGTATTAGAAGCATTGAGACATCACATCTCATGCTATAGGAAGGGTCTCAGGTTTGGAATGGGAAGGAGTTGGATATCACATCTCATGCTATAGGAAGGGTCTCAGGTTTGGTATAAGCATTGAGATATCACATCTCATGCTATAGGAAGGGTCTCAGGATTGGAAAGGGAAGGATTTGGATATCACATCTTATGCTATAGGAAGGGTCTCAGGTTTGGTATAAGCATGGAGATATCACTTCTCATGCTATAGGAAGGGTCTCAGGATTGGAATGGGAAGGAGTTGGATATCCCATCTCATGCTATAGGAAGGGTCTCAGATTTGGTATAAGCATTGAGATATCACATCTCATGCTATAGGAAGGGTCTCAGGATTGGAATGGGAAGGAGTTGTATATGACATCTCAGGCCATAGGAAGGGTCTCAGATTTGGTATAAGCATTGCGATATCACATCTCATGATATCGGAAGGGTCTCAGGATTGGAATGGGAAGGAGTTGGATATCACATCTCATTATAAAGGAAGGGTCTAAGGTTTGGAAGGGGATGGATTTGGATATCACATCTCATGTTATAGGACGGGTCTCAGGTTTGGTATTAGAAGCATTGAGATATCAAGTGTCATGGTATAAGAAGGGTCTCAGAATTGGAATGGGAAGGAGTTGGATATCACATCTCAAGCTATAGGAAGCGTCTCAGGATTGGAATGGGAAGGAGTTTGATATCACATCTCATGCCATAGTATGGGTCTCAGGTTTGGTAGAAGCATTGGGATATCACATCTCATGCTATCGGAAGGGTATCAGTATTGGATTTGGAAGGAGTTGGATATCCCATCTCATGCTATAGGAAGGGTCTCAGGTTAGAATGGGAAGGAGTTGGATATCACATTTCATGTTATAGGAAGGGTCTCAGGATTGGAATGGGAAGGACTTGGATATCATATCTCATGCTATAGGAAGGCTCTCAGGTTTGGAAGGGGAAGGAGTTGGATATCACATTTCATGTTAGAGGAAGGATCTCAGGTTTGGTATTAGAGGCCTTGAGATATTACATTCTTGCTATAGTAAGGGTCTCATGTTTGGAATGGGAAGGAGTTGGATATCACATATGCTATAGGAAGTGTCTCAGGTTTGGAACGGGAAGGAGTTGGATATCACATCTCATGTTATAGGAAGGGTCTCAGGTTTGGTATAAGCATTGAGATATCACATCTCTGCTATCAGGAGTGGCTCAGGATTGGAATGGGAAGGAGTTGGATATCCCATCTCATGTTAAAGGACGGGTCTCTGGTTTGGTATTAGAATCATTGAGATATCACATCGCATGCTGTAGGAAGGGTCTAAGGATTGGAATGGGATGGACTTGGATATCACATCTCATGCTATAGGTAGGCTCTCAGGTTTGGTATAAGCATTGAGATATCACATCTCATGCTATAGGAAGGGTCTCAGGATTGGAATGGGAATGAGTTGTATATGACATCTCAAGCCTTAGGAAGGGTCTCAGGTTTGGTATAAGCATTGAGATATCACATCTCTGCTATCGGAAGGGTCTCAGGATTGGAATGGGAAGGAGTTGGATATCCCATCTCATGTTATAGGAAGGGTCTCAGGTTTGGTATTAGAAGCATTGCGATATTACATCTCATGCTATAGGAAGGGTCTCAGGATTGGAATGGGAAGGAGTTGGATATCACATCTCATTATAAAGGAAGGGTCTAAGGTTTGGAAGGGGAAGGATTTGGATATCATATCTCATGTTATAGGACGGGTCTCAGGTTTGGTATTAGAAGCATTGAGATATCAAGTCTCATGGTATAAGAAGGGTCTCAGAATTGGAATGGGAAGGAGTTGGATATCACATCTCAAGCTATAGGAAGCGTCTCAGGATTGGAATGGGAAGGAGTTTGATATCACATCTCATGCCATAGTATGGGTCTCAGGTTTGGTAGAAGCATTGGGATATCACATCTCATGCTATAGGAAGGGTCTCAGGATTGGAATGGGAAGAAGTTGGATATCACATCTCAAGCTATAGGAAGGGTCTCAGGTTTGGTATAAGCATTGAGATATCACATCTCATGCTATAGGAAGGGTCTCAGGGTTGGAATGGGAAGGAGTTGTATATGACATCTCATGCCATAGGAAGGGTCTCAGGTTTGGTATAAGCATTGAGATATCACATCACATGCTATAGGAAGGGTCTCAGGATTGGAATGGGAAGGACTTGGATATCACATCACATGCTATAGGAAGGGTCTCAGGATTGGAATGGGAAGAAGTTGGATATCACATCTCAAGCTATAGGAAGGGTCTCAGGTTTGGTATAAGCATTGAGATATCACATCTCATGCTATAGGAAGGGTCTCAGGGTTGGAATGGGAAGGAGTTGTATATGACATCTCATGCCATAGGAAGGGTCTCAGGTTTGGTATAAGCATTGAGATATCACATCACATGCTATAGGAAGGGTCTCACGATTGGAATGGGAAGGACTTGGATATCACATCTCATGCTATAGGCAGGGTCTCAGGGTTGGAAAGGGAAGGAGATGGATATCACATTTCATGTTAGAGGTAGGATCTCAGGTTTGGTATTAGAGGCATTGAGATATCACATCTCATGCTATCAGAAGGGTCTCAGGATTGGAATGGGAAGGAGTTGGATATCACATTTCATGCTAAAGGGAGGGTCTCAGGTTTGGAAGGGGAAGGATTTGGAAATCACATCTCATATTATAGGAAGGATCTCAGGTTTGGTATTAGAAGCATTGAGATATCACATCTCATGCTATCGGAAGGATCTCAGGTTTGGTATAAGAGGCATTGAGATATCACATCTCATGCTATCATAAGGGTCTCAGGATTGGAATGGGAAGGAGTTGGATATCACATCTCATGTTATAGGAAGGATCTCAGGTTTGGTATTAGAAGCATTGAGACATCACATCTCATGCTATAGGGAGGGTCTCAGGTTTGGAATGGGAAGGATTTGGATATCACATCTCATGTTATAGGAAGGACCTTAGGTTTGGTATTAGAAGCATTGAGATATCACATCTCATGCTATAGGAAGGGTCTCGGGATTGGAATGGGAAGGAGTTGGATATCACATCTCATGTTATAGGAAGGATCTCAGGTTTGGTATTAGAAGCATTGAGATATCACATCTCATGCTATAGGAAGGGTCTCAGGATTGGAATGGGAGGAGCTATATATCACATCTCATGCTCAAGGAAGGGTCTCAGGTTTGGAAGGGGAAGGATTTGGATATCACATCTCATGTTATAGGACGGGTCTCAGGTTTGGTATTAGAAGCATTGTGATATCACATCTCATGCTATAGGATGTGTCTCAGGATTGGAATGGGAAGGAGTTGGATATCACATCTCATGCTATAGGAAGGGTTTCAGGTTTGGTAGAAGCATTGAGATATCACATCTCATGCTATAGGAAGAGTCTCAGGTTTGGGAAGGGAAGGATTTGGATTTCACATCTCATGTTATAGGATGGTTCTCATGTTTGGTTTTTGAAGCATTGAGATATCACATCTCATGCTATCGGAAGGGTCTCAGGTTTGGAATGGGAAGGAGTTGGATATCAGATCTCCTGTTATAGGAAGGGTCTCAGGTTTGGAATGGGAAGGAGTTGGATATGACATCTCTTGTTATAGGGAGGGTCTCAGAATTTGAATGGTAAGGAGTTGGATATCACATCTCATGCTATAGGAAGGGTCTCAGGTTGGAATGGGAAGGAGTTGGATATCACATCTCATGTTATATACAGGAAGGGTCTCAGGATTGGAATGGGAAGGATTTGGATATCACATCTCTTGCTATAGGAAGGGTCTCAGGTTTTTTATTAGAAACATTGAGATATCACATCTCATGCTATAGGAAGGGTTTTAGGATTGGAATTGGAAGTATTTGGATATCACATCTCATGCTAAAGGAAGGGTCTCAGGTTTGGAAGGGGAAGGATTTGGATATCACATCTCATCCAATAGGAAGGGTCTCAGGTTTGGAATGGGAAGGAATTGGATATCACATCTCATGTTATAGGAAGGGTCTCAGGTTTTTTATTAGAAACATTGAGATATCACATCTCATGTTATAGGACGGTTCCCAGGTTTGGTATTAGAAGCATTGAGATATCACATCTCATGGTATAGGAAGGGTCTCAGGGTTGGAATGGGAAGGAGTTGGATATCACATCTCATCCAATAGGAAGGGTCTCAGGTTTGGAATGGGAAGGAATTGGATATCACATCTCATGTTATAGGAAGGATCTCAGGTTTGGTATTAGAAGCATTGAGATATCACATCTCATGCTATAGGAAGGGTCTCAGGATTGGAATGTGAAGGATTTGGATATCACATCTCATGCTAAAGGAAGGGTCTCAGGTTTGGTAGAAGCATTGAGATATCACATCTCATGCTATAGGAAGGGTCTCAGGATTTGAATGGCAAGGAGTTGGATATCATCTCATGCTATAGGAAGTGTCTCAGGTTGGAATGGGAAGGAGTTGAATATCACATCTCATGTTATAGGAAGGGTCTCAGGATTGGAATGGGAAGGATTTGGATATCACATCTCTTGCTATAGGAAGGGTCTCAGGATTGGAATGGGAAGGATTTGGATATCACATCTCATGTCATAGGAAGGATCTCAGGTTTGGTATTAGAAGCATTGATATATCACATCTCATGCTATAGGAATGGTCTCAGGATTGGAATGGGTAGGAGTTGGATATTACATTCTTGCTATAGTAAGGGTCTCATGTTTGGAATGGGAAGGAGTTGGATATCACATATGCTATAGGAAGTGTCTCAGGTTTGGAACGGGAAGGAGTTGGATATCACATCTCATGTTATAGGAAGGGTCTCAGGTTTGGTATAAGCATTGAGATATCACATCTCTGCTATCAGGAGTGGCTCAGGATTGGAATGGGAAGGAGTTGGATATCCCATCTCATGTTAAAGGAAGGGTCTCTGGTTTGGTATTAGAATCATTGAGATATCACATCGCATGCTGTAGGAAGGGTCTAAGGATTGGAATGGGATGGACTTGGATATCACATCTCATGCTATAGGTAGGCTCTCAGGTTTGGTATAAGCATTGAGATATCACATCTCATGCTATAGGAAGGGTCTCAGGATTGGAATGGGAAGGATTTGGATATCACATCTCATGCTATAGGAAGGGTCTCAGATTTGGTATAAGCATTGAGATATCACATCTCATGCTATAGGAAGGGTCTCAGGATTGGAATGGGAAGGAGTTGTATATGACATCTCAAGCCTTAGGAAGGGTCTCAGGTTTGGTATAAGCATTGAGATATCACATCTCTGCTATCGGAAGGGTCTCAGGATTGGAATGGGAAGGAGTTGGATATCCCATCTCATGTTATAGGAAGGGTCTCAGGTTTGGTATTAGAAGCATTGAGATATCACATCTCATGCTATAGGAAGGGTCTCAGGATTGGAATGGGAAGGAGTTGGATATCACATCTCATTATAAAGGAAGGGTCTAAGGTTTGGAAGGGGAAGGATTTGGATATCACATCTCATGTTATAGGACGGGTCTCAGGTTTGGTATTAGAAGCATTGAGATATCAAGTCTCATGGTATAAGAAGGGTCTCAGAATTGGAATGGGAAGGAGTTGGATATCACATCTCAAGCTATAGGAAGCGTCTCAGGATTGGAATGGGAAGGAGTTTGATATCACATCTCATGCCATAGTATGGGTCTCAGGTTTGGTAGAAGCATTGGGATATCACATCTCATGCTATAGGAAGGGTCTCAGGATTGGAATGGGAAGAAGTTGGATATCACATCTCAAGCTATAGGAAGGGTCTCAGGTTTGGTATAAGCATTGAGATATCACATCTCATGCTATAGGAAGGGTCTCAGGGTTGGAATGGGAAGGAGTTGTATATGACATCTCATGCCATAGGAAGGGTCTCAGGTTTGGTATAAGCATTGAGATATCACATCACATGCTATAGGAAGGGTCTCAGGATTGGAATGGGAAGGACTTGGATATCACATCACATGCTATAGGAAGGGTCTCAGGATTGGAATGGGAAGGACTTGGATATCACATCTCATGCTATAGGCAGGGTCTCAGGTTTGGAATGGGAAGGATTTGGATATCACATCTCATGTTATAGGAAGGACCTCAGGGTTGGTATTAGAGGCAATGAGATATCACATCTCATGCTATCAGAAGGGTCTCAGGATTGGAATGGGAAGGAGTTGGATATCACATCTCATGTTATAGGAAGGATCTCAGGTTTGGTATTAGAAGCATTGAGACATCACATCTCATGCTATAGGAAGGGTCTCAGGATTGGAATGGGAAGGAGTTGGATATCACATCTCATGCTATAGGAAGGGTCTCAGGTTTGGTATAAGCATTGAGATATCACATCTCATGCTATAGGAAGGGTCTCAGGATTGGAATGGGAAGGATTTGGATATCACATCTTATGCTATAGGAAGGGTCTCAGGTTTGGTATAAGCACTGAGATATCACATCTCATGCTATAGGAAGGGTCTCAGGATTGGAATGGGAAGAAGTTGGATATCACATCTCATGCTATAGGAAGGGTCTCAGGTTTGGTATAAGCATTGAGATATCACATCTCTGCTATCGGAAGGGTCTCAGGATAGGAATGGGAAGGAGTTGGATATCCCATCTCATGTTATAGGAAGGGTCTCAGGTTTGGTATTAGAAGCATTGAGATATCACATCTCATGCTATAGGAAGGGTCTCAGGATTGGAATGGGAAGAAGTTGGATATCACATCTCATGCTATAGGAAGGGTCTCAGGTTTGGTATAAGCATTGAGATATCACATCTCATGCTATAGGAAGGGTCTCAGGGTTGGAATGGGAAGGAGTTGTATATGACATCTCATGCCATAGGAAGGGTCTCAGGTTTGGTATAAGCATTGAGATATCACATCACATGCTATAGGAAGGGTCTCACGATTGGAATGGGAAGGACTTGGATATCACATCTCATGCTATAGGCAGGGTCTCAGGGTTGGAAAGGGAAGGAGATGGATATCACATTTCATGTTAGAGGTAGGATCTCAGGTTTGGTATTAGAGGCATTGAGATATCACATCTCATGCTATCAGAAGGGTCTCAGGATTGGAATGGGAAGGAGTTGGATATCACATTTCATGCTAAAGGGAGGGTCTCAGGTTTGGAAGGGGAAGGATTTGGAAATCACATCTCATATTATAGGAAGGATCTCAGGTTTGGTATTAGAAGCATTGAGATATCACATCTCATGCTATCGGAAGGATCTCAGGTTTGGTATAAGAGGCATTGAGATATCACATCTCATGCTATCATAAGGGTCTCAGGATTGGAATGGGAAGGAGTTGGATATCACATCTCATGTTATAGGAAGGATCTCAGGTTTGGTATTAGAAGCATTGAGACATCACATCTCATGCTATAGGAAGGGTCTCAGGATTGGAATGGGAAGGAGTTGGATATCACATCTCATGCTATAGGAAGGGTCTCAGGTTTGGTATAAGCATTGAGATATCACATCTCATGCTATAGGAAGGGTCTCAGGATTGGAAAGGGAAGGATTTGGATATCACATCTTATGCTATAGGAAGGGTCTCAGGTTTGGTATAAGCATGGAGATATCACTTCTCATGCTATAGGAAGGGTCTCAGGATTGGAATGGGAAGGAGTTGGATATCCCATCTCATGCTATAGGAAGGGTCTCAGATTTGGTATAAGCATTGAGATATCACATCTCATGCTATAGGAAGGGTCTCAGGATTGGAATGGGAAGGAGTTGTATATGACATCTCAGGCCATAGGAAGGGTCTCAGATTTGGTATAAGCATTGAGATATCACATCTCATGATATCGGAAGGGTCTCAGGTTTGGTATTAGAAGCATTGAGATATCAAGTCTCATGGTATAAGAAGGGTCTCAGAATTGGAATGGGAAGGAGTTGGATATCACATCTCAAGCTATAGGAAGCGTCTCAGGATTGGAATGGGAAGGAGTTTGATATCACATCTCATGCCATAGTATGGGTCTCAGGTTTGGTAGAAGCATTGGGATATCACATCTCATGCTATAGGAAGGGTCTCAGGATTGGAATGGGAAGAAGTTGGATATCACATCTCAAGCTATAGGAAGGGTCTCAGGTTTGGTATAAGCATTGAGATATCACATCTCATGCTATAGGAAGGGTCTCAGGGTTGGAATGGGAAGGAGTTGTATATGACATCTCATGCCATAGGAAGGGTCTCAGGTTTGGTATAAGCATTGAGATATCACATCACATGCTATAGGAAGGGTCTCAGGGTTGGAATGGGAAGGAGTTGTATATGACATCTCATGCTATAGGAAGGGTCTCAGGATTGGAATGGGAAGGACTTGGATATCACATCACATGCTATAGGAAGGGTCTCAGGATTGGAATGGGAAGGACTTGGATATCACATCTCATGCTATAGGCAGGGTCTCAGGTTTGGAAAGGGAAGGAGATGGATATCACATTTCATGTTAGAGGTAGGATCTCAGGTTTGGTATTAGAGGCAATGAGATATCACATCTCATGCTATCAGAAGGGTCTCAGGATTGGAATGGGAAGGAGTTGGATATCACATTTCATGCTAAAGGGAGGGTCTCAGGTTTGGAAGGGGAAGGATTTGGAAATCACATCTCATATTATAGGAAGGATCTCAGGTTTTGTATTAGAAGCATTGAGATATCACATCTCATGCTATCGGAAGGATCTCAGGTTTGGTATAAGAGGCATTGAGATATCACATCTCATGCTATCATAAGGGTCTCAGGATTGGAATGGGAAGGAGTTGGATATCACATCTCATGTTATAGGAAGGATCTCAGGTTTGGTATTAGAAGCATTGAGACATCACATCTCATGCTATAGGAAGGGTCTCAGGATTGGAATGGGAAGGAGTTGGATATCACATCTCATGCTATAGGAAGGGTCTCAGATTTGGTATAAGCATTGAGATATCACATCTCATGCTATAGGAAGGGTCTCAGGATTGGAATGGGAAGGAGTTGTATATGACATCTCAAGCCTTAGGAAGGGTCTCAGGTTTGGTATAAGCATTGAGATATCACATCTCTGCTATCGGAAGGGTCTCAGGATTGGAATGGGAAGGAGTTGGATATCCCATCTCATGTTATAGGAAGGGTCTCAGGTTTGGTATTAGAAGCATTGAGATATCACATCTCATGCTATAGGAAGGGTCTCAGGATTGGAATGGGAAGGAGTTGGATATCACATCTCATTATAAAGGAAGGGTCTAAGGTTTGGAAGGGGAAGGATTTGGATATCACATCTCATGTTATAGGACGGGTCTCAGGTTTGGTATTAGAAGCATTGAGATATCAAGTCTCATGGTATAAGAAGGGTCTCAGAATTGGAATGGGAAGGAGTTGGATATCACATCTCAAGCTATAGGAAGCGTCTCAGGATTGGAATGGGAAGGAGTTTGATATCACATCTCATGCCATAGTATGGGTCTCAGGTTTGGTAGAAGCATTGGGATATCACATCTCATGCTATAGGAAGGGTCTCAGGATTGGAATGGGAAGAAGTTGGATATCACATCTCAAGCTATAGGAAGGGTCTCAGGTTTGGTATAAGCATTGAGATATCACATCTCATGCTATAGGAAGGGTCTCAGGGTTGGAATGGGAAGGAGTTGTATATGACATCTCATGCCATAGGAAGGGTCTCAGGTTTGGTATAAGCATTGAGATATCACATCACATGCTATAGGAAGGGTCTCAGGATTGGAATGGGAAGGACTTGGATATCACATCACATGCTATAGGAAGGGTCTCAGGATTGGAATGGGAAGGACTTGGATATCACATCTCATGCTATAGGCAGGGTCTCAGGTTTGGAATGGGAAGGATTTGGATATCACATCTCATGTTATAGGAAGGACCTCAGGGTTGGTATTAGAGGCAATGAGATATCACATCTCATGCTATCAGAAGGGTCTCAGGATTGGAATGGGAAGGAGTTGGATATCACATTTCATGCTAAAGGGAGGGTCTCAGGTTTGGAAGGGGAAGGATTTGGAAATCACATCTCATATTATAGGAAGGATCTCAGGTTTGGTATTAGAAGCATTGAGATATCACATCTCATGCTATCGGAAGGATCTCAGGTTTGGTATAAGAGGCATTGAGATATCACATCTCATGCTATCATAAGGGTCTCAGGATTGGAATGGGAAGGAGTTGGATATCACATCTCATGTTATAGGAAGGATCTCAGGTTTGGTATTAGAAGCATTGAGACATCACATCTCATGCTATAGGAAGGGTCTCAGGATTGGAATGGGAAGGAGTTGGATATCACATCTCATGCTATAGGAAGGGTCTCAGGTTTGGTATAAGCATTGAGATATCACATCTCATGCTATAGGAAGGGTCTCAGGATTGGAATGGGAAGGATTTGGATATCACATCTTATGCTATAGGAAGGGTCTCAGGTTTGGTATAAGCACTGAGATATCACATCTCATGCTATAGGAAGGGTCTCAGGATTGGAATGGGAAGAAGTTGGATATCACATCTCATGCTATAGGAAGGGTCTCAGGTTTGGTATAAGCATTGAGATATCACATCTCTGCTATCGGAAGGGTCTCAGGATAGGAATGGGAAGGAGTTGGATATCCCATCTCATGTTATAGGAAGGGTCTCAGGTTTGGTATTAGAAGCATTGAGATATCACATCTCATGCTATAGGAAGGGTCTCAGGATTGGAATGGGAAGAAGTTGGATATCACATCTCATGCTATAGGAAGGGTCTCAGGTTTGGTATAAGCATTGAGATATCACATCTCATGCTATAGGAAGGGTCTCAGGGTTGGAATGGGAAGGAGTTGTATATGACATCTCATGCCATAGGAAGGGTCTCAGGTTTGGTATAAGCATTGAGATATCACATCACATGCTATAGGAAGGGTCTCACGATTGGAATGGGAAGGACTTGGATATCACATCTCATGCTATAGGCAGGGTCTCAGGGTTGGAAAGGGAAGGAGATGGATATCACATTTCATGTTAGAGGTAGGATCTCAGGTTTGGTATTAGAGGCATTGAGATTTCACATCTCATGCTATCAGAAGGGTCTCAGGATTGGAATGGGAAGGAGTTGGATATCACATTTCATGCTAAAGGGAGGGTCTCAGGTTTGGAAGGGGAAGGATTTGGAAATCACATCTCATATTATAGGAAGGATCTCAGGTTTGGTATTAGAAGCATTGAGATATCACATCTCATGCTATCGGAAGGATCTCAGGTTTGGTATAAGAGGCATTGAGATATCACATCTCATGCTATCATACGGGTCTCAGGATTGGAATGGGAAGGAGTTGGATATCACATCTCATGTTATAGGAAGGATCTCAGGTTTGGTATTAGAAGCATTGAGACATCACATCTCATGCTATAGGAAGGGTCTCAGGATTGGAATGGGAAGGAGTTGGATATCACATCTCATGCTATAGGAAGGGTCTCAGGTTTGGTATAAGCATTGAGATATCACATCTCATGCTATAGGAAGGGTCTCAGGATTGGAAAGGGAAGGATTTGGATATCACATCTTATGCTATAGGAAGGGTCTCAGGTTTGGTATAAGCATGGAGATATCACTTCTCATGCTATAGGAAGGGTCTCAGGATTGGAATGGGAAGGAGTTGGATATCCCATCTCATGCTATAGGAAGGGTCTCAGATTTGGTATAAGCATTGAGATATCACATCTCATGCTATAGGAAGGGTCTCAGGATTGGAATGGGAAGGAGTTGTATATGACATCTCAGGCCATAGGAAGGGTCTCAGATTTGGTATAAGCATTGAGATATCACATCTCATGATATCGGAAGGGTCTCAGGTTTGGTATTAGAAGCATTGAGATATCAAGTCTCATGGTATAAGAAGGGTCTCAGAATTGGAATGGGAAGGAGTTGGATATCACATCTCAAGCTATAGGAAGCGTCTCAGGATTGGAATGGGAAGGAGTTTGATATCACATCTCATGCCATAGTATGGGTCTCAGGTTTGGTAGAAGCATTGGGATATCACATCTCATGCTATAGGAAGGGTCTCAGGATTGGAATGGGAAGAAGTTGGATATCACATCTCAAGCTATAGGAAGGGTCTCAGGTTTGGTATAAGCATTGAGATATCACATCTCATGCTATAGGAAGGGTCTCAGGGTTGGAATGGGAAGGAGTTGTATATGACATCTCATGCCATAGGAAGGGTCTCAGGTTTGGTATAAGCATTGAGATATCACATCACATGCTATAGGAAGGGTCTCAGGATTGGAATGGGAAGGACTTGGATATCACATCACATGCTATAGGAAGGGTCTCAGGATTGGAATGGGAAGGACTTGGATATCACATCTCATGCTATAGGCAGGGTCTCAGGTTTGGAAAGGGAAGGAGATGGATATCACATTTCATGTTAGAGGTAGGATCTCAGGTTTGGTATTAGAGGCAATGAGATATCACATCTCATGCTATCAGAAGGGTCTCAGGATTGGAATGGGAAGGAGTTGGATATCACATTTCATGCTAAAGGGAGGGTCTCAGGTTTGGAAGGGGAAGGATTTGGAAATCACATCTCATATTATAGGAAGGATCTCAGGTTTGGTATTAGAAGCATTGAGATATCACATCTCATGCTATCGGAAGGATCTCAGGTTTGGTATAAGAGGCATTGAGATATCACATCTCATGCTATCATAAGGGTCTCAGGATTGGAATGGGAAGGAGTTGGATATCACATCTCATGTTATAGGAAGGATCTCAGGTTTGGTATTAGAAGCATTGAGACATCACATCTCATGCTATAGGAAGGGTCTCAGGATTGGAATGGGAAGGAGTTGGATATCACATCTCATGCTATAGGAAGGGTCTCAGGTTTGGTATAAGCATTGAGATATCACATCCCCTGCTATAGGAAGGATCTCAGGATTGGAATGGGAAGGATTTGGATATCACATCTTATGCTATAGGAAGGGTCTCAGGTTTGGTATAAGCACTGAGATATCACATCTCATGCTATAGGAAGGGTCTCAGGATTGGAATGGGAAGAAGTTGGATATCACATCTCATGCTATAGGAAGGGTCTCAGGTTTGGTATAAGCATTGAGATATCACATCTCATGCTATAGGAAGGGTCTCAGGGTTGGAATGGGAAGGAGTTGTATATGACATCTCATGCCATAGGAAGGGTCTCAGGTTTGGTATAAGCATTGAGATATCACATCACATGCTATAGGAAGGGTCTCACGATTGGAATGGGAAGGACTTGGATATCACATCTCATGCTATAGGCAGGGTCTCAGGGTTGGAAAGGGAAGGAGATGGATATCACATTTCATGTTAGAGGTAGGATCTCAGGTTTGGTATTAGAGGCATTGAGATATCACATCTCATGCTATCAGAAGGGTCTCAGGATTGGAATGGGAAGGAGTTGGATATCACATTTCATGCTAAAGGGAGGGTCTCAGGTTTGGAAGGGGAAGGATTTGGAAATCACATCTCATATTATAGGAAGGATCTCAGGTTTGGTATTAGAAGCATTGAGATATCACATCTCATGCTATCATAAGGGTCTCAGGATTGGAATGGGAAGGAGTTGGATATCACATCTCATGTTATAGGAAGGATCTCAGGTTTGGTATTAGAAGCATTGAGACATCACATCTCATGCTATAGGAAGGGTCTCAGGTTTGGAATGGGAAGGAGTTGGATATCACATCTCATGCTATAGGAAGGGTCTCAGGTTTGGTATAAGCATTGAGATATCACATCTCATGCTATAGGAAGGGTCTCAGGATTGGAAAGGGAAGGATTTGGATATCACATCTTATGCTATAGGAAGGGTCTCAGGTTTGGTATAAGCATGGAGATATCACTTCTCATGCTATAGGAAGGGTCTCAGGATTGGAATGGGAAGGAGTTGGATATCCCATCTCATGCTATAGGAAGGGTCTCAGATTTGGTATAAGCATTGAGATATCACATCTCATGCTATAGGAAGGGTCTCAGGATTGGAATGGGAAGGAGTTGTATATGACATCTCAGGCCATAGGAAGGGTCTCAGATTTGGTATAAGCATTGCGATATCACATCTCATGATATCGGAAGGGTCTCAGGATTGGAATGGGAAGGAGTTGGATATCACATCTCATTATAAAGGAAGGGTCTAAGGTTTGGAAGGGGATGGATTTGGATATCACATCTCATGTTATAGGACGGGTCTCAGGTTTGGTATTAGAAGCATTGAGATATCAAGTGTCATGGTATAAGAAGGGTCTCAGAATTGGAATGGGAAGGAGTTGGATATCACATCTCAAGCTATAGGAAGCGTCTCAGGATTGGAATGGGAAGGAGTTTGATATCACATCTCATGCCATAGTATGGGTCTCAGGTTTGGTAGAAGCATTGGGATATCACATCTCATGCTATCGGAAGGGTATCAGTATTGGATTTGGAAGGAGTTGGATATCCCATCTCATGCTATAGGAAGGGTCTCAGGTTAGAATGGGAAGGAGTTGGATATCACATTTCATGTTATAGGAAGGGTCTCAGGATTGGAATGGGAAGGACTTGGATATCATATCTCATGCTATAGGAAGGCTCTCAGGTTTGGAAGGGGAAGGAGTTGGATATCACATTTCATGTTAGAGGAAGGATCTCAGGTTTGGTATTAGAGGCCTTGAGATATTACATTCTTGCTATAGTAAGGGTCTCATGTTTGGAATGGGAAGGAGTTGGATATCACATATGCTATAGGAAGTGTCTCAGGTTTGGAACGGGAAGGAGTTGGATATCACATCTCATGTTATAGGAAGGGTCTCAGGTTTGGTATAAGCATTGAGATATCACATCTCTGCTATCAGGAGTGGCTCAGGATTGGAATGGGAAGGAGTTGGATATCCCATCTCATGTTAAAGGACGGGTCTCTGGTTTGGTATTAGAATCATTGAGATATCACATCGCATGCTGTAGGAAGGGTCTAAGGATTGGAATGGGATGGACTTGGATATCACATCTCATGCTATAGGTAGGCTCTCAGGTTTGGTATAAGCATTGAGATATCACATCTCATGCTATAGGAAGGGTCTCAGGATTGGAATGGGAATGAGTTGTATATGACATCTCAAGCCTTAGGAAGGGTCTCAGGTTTGGTATAAGCATTGAGATATCACATCTCTGCTATCGGAAGGGTCTCAGGATTGGAATGGGAAGGAGTTGGATATCCCATCTCATGTTATAGGAAGGGTCTCAGGTTTGGTATTAGAAGCATTGCGATATTACATCTCATGCTATAGGAAGGGTCTCAGGATTGGAATGGGAAGGAGTTGGATATCACATCTCATTATAAAGGAAGGGTCTAAGGTTTGGAAGGGGAAGGATTTGGATATCATATCTCATGTTATAGGACGGGTCTCAGGTTTGGTATTAGAAGCATTGAGATATCAAGTCTCATGGTATAAGAAGGGTCTCAGAATTGGAATGGGAAGGAGTTGGATATCACATCTCAAGCTATAGGAAGCGTCTCAGGATTGGAATGGGAAGGAGTTTGATATCACATCTCATGCCATAGTATGGGTCTCAGGTTTGGTAGAAGCATTGGGATATCACATCTCATGCTATAGGAAGGGTCTCAGGATTGGAATGGGAAGAAGTTGGATATCACATCTCAAGCTATAGGAAGGGTCTCAGGTTTGGTATAAGCATTGAGATATCACATCTCATGCTATAGGAAGGGTCTCAGGGTTGGAATGGGAAGGAGTTGTATATGACATCTCATGCCATAGGAAGGGTCTCAGGTTTGGTATAAGCATTGAGATATCACATCACATGCTATAGGAAGGGTCTCAGGATTGGAATGGGAAGGACTTGGATATCACATCACATGCTATAGGAAGGGTCTCAGGATTGGAATGGGAAGGACTTGGATATCACATCTCATGCTATAGGCAGGGTCTCAGGTTTGGAAAGGGAAGGAGATGGATATCACATTTCATGTTAGTGGTAGGATCTCAGGTTTGGTATTAGAGGCAATGAGATATCACATCTCATGCTATCAGAAGGGTCTCAGGATTGGAATGGGAAGGAGTTGGATATCACATTTCATGCTAAAGGGAGGGTCTCAGGTTTGGAAGGGGAAGGATTTGGAAATCACATCTCATATTATAGGAAGGATCTCAGGTTTGGTATTAGAAGCATTGAGATATCACATCTCATGCTATCGGAAGGATCTCAGGTTTGGTATAAGAGGCATTGAGATATCACATCTCATGCTATCATAAGGGTCTCAGGATTGGAATGGGAAGGAGTTGGATATCACATCTCATGTTATAGGAAGGATCTCAGGTTTGGTATTAGAAGCATTGAGACATCACATCTCATGCTATAGGAAGGGTCTCAGGATTGGAATGGGAAGGAGTTGGATATCACATCTCATGCTATAGGAAGGGTCTCAGGTTTGGTATAAGCATTGAGATATCACATCTCATGCTATAGGAAGGGTCTCAGGATTGGAATGGGAAGGATTTGGATATCACATCTTATGCTATAGGAAGGGTCTCAGGTTTGGTATAAGCACTGAGATATCACATCTCATGCTATAGGAAGGGTCTCAGGATTGGAATGGGAAGAAGTTGGATATCACATCTCATGCTATAGGAAGGGTCTCAGGTTTGGTATAAGCATTGAGATATCACATCTCATGCTATAGGAAGGGTCTCAGGGTTGGAATGGGAAGGAGTTGTATATGACATCTCATGCCATAGGAAGGGTCTCAGGTTTGGTATAAGCATTGAGATATCACATCACATGCTATAGGAAGGGTCTCACGATTGGAATGGGAAGGACTTGGATATCACATCTCATGCTATAGGCAGGGTCTCAGGGTTGGAAAGGGAAGGAGATGGATATCACATTTCATGTTAGAGGTAGGATCTCAGGTTTGGTATTAGAGGCATTGAGATATCACATCTCATGCTATCAGAAGGGTCTCAGGATTGGAATGGGAAGGAGTTGGATATCACATTTCATGCTAAAGGGAGGGTCTCAGGTTTGGAAGGGGAAGGATTTGGAAATCACATCTCATATTATAGGAAGGATCTCAGGTTTGGTATTAGAAGCATTGAGATATCACATCTCATGCTATCGGAAGGATCTCAGGTTTGGTATAAGAGGCATTGAGATATCACATCTCATGCTATCATAAGGGTCTCAGGATTGGAATGGGAAGGAGTTGGATATCACATCTCATGTTATAGGAAGGATCTCAGGTTTGGTATTAGAAGCATTGAGACATCACATCTCATGCTATAGGAAGGGTCTCAGGTTTGGAATGGGAAGGAGTTGGATATCACATCTCATGCTATAGGAAGGGTCTCAGGTTTGGTATAAGCATTGAGATATCACATCTCATGCTATAGGAAGGGTCTCAGGATTGGAAAGGGAAGGATTTGGATATCACATCTTATGCTATAGGAAGGGTCTCAGGTTTGGTATAAGCATGGAGATATCACTTCTCATGCTATAGGAAGGGTCTCAGGATTGGAATGGGAAGGAGTTGGATATCCCATCTCATGCTATAGGAAGGGTCTCAGATTTGGTATAAGCATTGAGATATCACATCTCATGCTATAGGAAGGGTCTCAGGATTGGAATGGGAAGGAGTTGTATATGACATCTCAGGCCATAGGAAGGGTCTCAGATTTGGTATAAGCATTGAGATATCACATCTCATGATATCGGAAGGGTCTCAGGATTGGAATGGGAAGGAGTTGGATATCACATCTCATTATAAAGGAAGGGTCTAAGGTTTGGAAGGGGATGGATTTGGATATCACATCTCATGTTATAGGACGGGTCTCAGGTTTGGTATTAGAAGCATTGAGATATCAAGTGTCATGGTATAAGAAGGGTCTCAGAATTGGAATGGGAAGGAGTTGGATATCACATCTCAAGCTATAGGAAGCGTCTCAGGATTGGAATGGGAAGGAGTTTGATATCACATCTCATGCCATAGTATGGGTCTCAGGTTTGGTAGAAGCATTGGGATATCACATCTCATGCTATCGGAAGGGTATCAGTATTGGATTTGGAAGGAGTTGGATATCCCATCTCATGCTATAGGAAGGGTCTCAGGTTAGAATGGGAAGGAGTTGGATATCACATTTCATGTTATAGGAAGGGTCTCAGGATTGGAATGGGAAGGACTTGGATATCATATCTCATGCTATAGGAAGGCTCTCAGGTTTGGAAGGGGAAGGAGTTGGATATCACATTTCATGTTAGAGGAAGGATCTCAGGTTTGGTATTAGAGGCCTTGAGATATTACATTCTTGCTATAGTAAGGGTCTCATGTTTGGAATGGGAAGGAGTTGGATATCACATATGCTATAGGAAGTGTCTCAGGTTTGGAACGGGAAGGAGTTGGATATCACATCTCATGTTATAGGAAGGGTCTCAGGTTTGGTATAAGCATTGAGATATCACATCTCTGCTATCAGGAGTGGCTCAGGATTGGAATGGGAAGGAGTTGGATATCCCATCTCATGTTAAAGGACGGGTCTCTGGTTTGGTATTAGAATCATTGAGATATCACATCGCATGCTGTAGGAAGGGTCTAAGGATTGGAATGGGATGGACTTGGATATCACATCTCATGCTATAGGTAGGCTCTCAGGTTTGGTATAAGCATTGAGATATCACATCTCATGCTATAGGAAGGGTCTCAGGATTGGAATGGGAAGGATTTGGATATCACATCTCATGCTATAGGAAGGGTCTCAGATTTGGTATAAGCATTGAGATATCACATCTCATGCTATAGGAAGGGTCTCAGGATTGGAATGGGAAGGAGTTGTATATGACATCTCAAGCCTTAGGAAGGGTCTCAGGTTTGGTATAAGCATTGAGATATCACATCTCTGCTATCGGAAGGGTCTCAGGATTGGAATGGGAAGGAGTTGGATATCCCATCTCATGTTATAGGAAGGGTCTCAGGTTTGGTATTAGAAGCATTGAGATATTACATCTCATGCTATAGGAAGGGTCTCAGGATTGGAATGGGAAGGAGTTGGATATCACATCTCATTATAAAGGAAGGGTCTAAGGTTTGGAAGGGGAAGGATTTGGATATCATATCTCATGTTATAGGACGGGTCTCAGGTTTGGTATTAGAAGCATTGAGATATCAAGTCTCATGGTATAAGAAGGGTCTCAGAATTGGAATGGGAAGGAGTTGGATATCACATCTCAAGCTATAGGAAGCGTCTCAGGATTGGAATGGGAAGGAGTTTGATATCACATCTCATGCCATAGTATGGGTCTCAGGTTTGGTAGAAGCATTGGGATATCACATCTCATGCTATAGGAAGGGTCTCAGGATTGGAATGGGAAGAAGTTGGATATCACATCTCAAGCTATAGGAAGGGTCTCAGGTTTGGTATAAGCATTGAGATATCACATCTCATGCTATAGGAAGGGTCTCAGGGTTGGAATGGGAAGGAGTTGTATATGACATCTCATGCCATAGGAAGGGTCTCAGGTTTGGTATAAGCATTGAGATATCACATCACATGCTATAGGAAGGGTCTCAGGATTGGAATGGGAAGGACTTGGATATCACATCACATGCTATAGGAAGGGTCTCAGGATTGGAATGGGAAGGACTTGGATATCACATCTCATGCTATAGGCAGGGTCTCAGGTTTGGAAAGGGAAGGAGATGGATATCACATTTCATGTTAGAGGTAGGATCTCAGGTTTGGTATTAGAGGCAATGAGATATCACATCTCATGCTATCAGAAGGGTCTCAGGATTGGAATGGGAAGGAGTTGGATATCACATTTCATGCTAAAGGGAGGGTCTCAGGTTTGGAAGGGGAAGGATTTGGAAATCACATCTCATATTATAGGAAGGATCTCAGGTTTGGTATTAGAAGCATTGAGATATCACATCTCATGCTATCGGAAGGATCTCAGGTTTGGTATAAGAGGCATTGAGATATCACATCTCATGCTATCATAAGGGTCTCAGGATTGGAATGGGAAGGAGTTGGATATCACATCTCATGTTATAGGAAGGATCTCAGGTTTGGTATTAGAAGCATTGAGACATCACATCTCATGCTATAGGAAGGGTCTCAGGATTGGAATGGGAAGGAGTTGGATATCACATCTCATGCTATAGGAAGGGTCTCAGGTTTGGTATAAGCATTGAGATATCACATCTCATGCTATAGGAAGGGTCTCAGGATTGGAATGGGAAGGATTTGGATATCACATCTTATGCTATAGGAAGGGTCTCAGGTTTGGTATAAGCACTGAGATATCACATCTCATGCTATAGGAAGGGTCTCAGGATTGGAATGGGAAGAAGTTGGATATCACATCTCATGCTATAGGAAGGGTCTCAGGTTTGGTATAAGCATTGAGATATCACATCTCATGCTATAGGAAGGGTCTCAGGGTTGGAATGGGAAGGAGTTGTATATGACATCTCATGCCATAGGAAGGGTCTCAGGTTTGGTATAAGCATTGAGATATCACATCACATGCTATAGGAAGGGTCTCACGATTGGAATGGGAAGGACTTGGATATCACATCTCATGCTATAGGCAGGGTCTCAGGGTTGGAAAGGGAAGGAGATGGATATCACATTTCATGTTAGAGGTAGGATCTCAGGTTTGGTATTAGAGGCATTGAGATATCACATCTCATGCTATCAGAAGGGTCTCAGGATTGGAATGGGAAGGAGTTGGATATCACATCTCATGCTATAGGAAGGGTCTCAGGTTTGGTATAAGCATTGAGATATCACATCTCATGCTATAGGAAGGGTCTCAGGATTGGAAAGGGAAGGATTTGGATATCACATCTTATGCTATAGGAAGGGTCTCAGGTTTGGTATAAGCATGGAGATATCACTTCTCATGCTATAGGAAGGGTCTCAGGATTGGAATGGGAAGGAGTTGGATATCCCATCTCATGCTATAGGAAGGGTCTCAGATTTGGTATAAGCATTGAGATATCACATCTCATGCTATAGGAAGGGTCTCAGGATTGGAATGGGAAGGAGTTGTATATGACATCTCAGGCCATAGGAAGGGTCTCAGATTTGGTATAAGCATTGAGATATCACATCTCATGATATCGGAAGGGTCTCAGGATTGGAATGGGAAGGAGTTGGATATCACATCTCATTATAAAGGAAGGGTCTAAGGTTTGGAAGGGGATGGATTTGGATATCACATCTCATGTTATAGGACGGGTCTCAGGTTTGGTATTAGAAGCATTGAGATATCAAGTGTCATGGTATAAGAAGGGTCTCAGAATTGGAATGGGAAGGAGTTGGATATCACATCTCAAGCTATAGGAAGCGTCTCAGGATTGGAATGGGAAGGAGTTTGATATCACATCTCATGCCATAGTATGGGTCTCAGGTTTGGTAGAAGCATTGGGATATCACATCTCATGCTATCGGAAGGGTATCAGTATTGGATTTGGAAGGAGTTGGATATCCCATCTCATGCTATAGGAAGGGTCTCAGGTTAGAATGGGAAGGAGTTGGATATCACATTTCATGTTATAGGAAGGGTCTCAGGATTGGAATGGGAAGGACTTGGATATCATATCTCATGCTATAGGAAGGCTCTCAGGTTTGGAAGGGGAAGGAGTTGGATATCACATTTCATGTTAGAGGAAGGATCTCAGGTTTGGTATTAGAGGCCTTGAGATATCACATCTCATGCTATAGGAAGGGTCTCAGGATTGGAATGGGAAGGAGTTGGATATCACATCTCATGCTATAGGAAGGGTCTCAGGTTTGGTATAAGAATTGAGATATCACATCTCATGCTATAGGAAGGGTCTCAGGGTTGGAATGGGAAGGAGTTGTATATGACATCTCATGCCATAGGAAGGGTCTCAGGTTTGGTATAAGCATTGAGATATCACATCACATGCTATAGGAAGGGTCTCAGGATTGGAATGGGAAGGACTTGGATATCACATCTCATGCTATAGGCAGGGTCTCAGGTTTGGAAAGGGAAGGAGATGGATATCACATTTCATGTTAGAGGTAGGATCTCAGGTTTGGTATTAGAGGCATTGAGATATCACATCTCATGCTATCAGAAGGGTCTCAGGATTGGAATGGGAAGGAGTTGGATATCAAATCTCATGCTAAAGGGATGGTCTAAGGTTTGGAAGGGGAGGGATTTGGACATCATATCTCATGTTATTGGAAGGATCTCAGGTTTGGTATTAGAAGCATTGAGATATCACATCTCATGCTATCAGAAGAGTCTTAGGTTTGGTATAAGCATTGAGATATCACATCTCTGCTATCGGAAGGGTCTCAGGATTGGAATGGGAAGGATTTGGATATCACAATTCATGTTATAGGGAGGGTCTCAGTTTTCATATTAGAAGCATTGAGATATCACATATGCTATTGGAAGGGTCTCAGTATTGGAATGGGAAGGAGTTGGATATCACATCTCATGTTATAGGGAGGGTCTCAGTTTTGATATTAGAAGCATTGAGATATCACATATGCTATTGGAAGGGTCTCAGTATTGGAATTGGAAGGAGTTGGATATCACATATGCTAAAGGAAAGGTCTCAGGTTTGGAATGGGAAGGAGTTGGATATCACATATGCTATTGGAAGGGTCTCAGGATAGGAATGGGAAGGACGTAGATTTCACATCTCATACTATAGGGAGGGTCTCAGTTTTGATATTAGAAGCATTGAGCTATCACATCTCATGCTATCGGAAGGGTCTCAGGATTGGAATGGGATGGAGTTGGATATCACATCTCAAGCTATCTCAGGATTGTAATGGGAAGGAGTTTGATATCACATATCAAGCTATAGGAAGGGTCTCAGGTTTGGAAGGGGAAGGATTTGGATCTCACATCTCAAGCTATCTCAGGATTGGAATGGGAAGGAGTTTGATATTTCATCTCAAGCTATAGGAAGGGTCTCAGGTTTGGAAAGGGAAGGATTTGGATTTCACATCTCATGTTATAGGATGGTTCTCATGTTTGGTTTTAGAAGCATTGAGATATCACATCTCATGCTATGGGAAGGGTCTCAGGTTTGGAATGGGAAGGAGTTGGTTATCACATCTCATGCTAAAGGAAAGGTCTCAGGTCTGGAAGGGGAAGGATTTGGAAATCACATCTCATATTATAGGAAGGATCTCAGGTTTGGTATTAGAAGCATTGAGATATCACATCTCATGCTATCGGAAGGATCTCAGGTTTGGTATAAGAGGCATTGAGATATCACATCTCATGCTATCATAAGGGTCTCAGGATTGGAATGGGAAGGAGTTGGATATCACATCTCATGTTATAGGAAGGATCTCAGGTTTGGTATTAGAAGCATTGAACTATCACATCTCATGGTATAGGAAGGGTCCCAGGATTGGAATGGGAAGGAGTTGGATATCACATTGAATGGGAAGGAGTTTGATATCACATCTCAAGCTATAGGAAGGGCCTCATGTTTGGAATGGGAATGATTTGGATTTCACATCTCATGTTATAGGATGGTTCTCATGTTTGGTTTTAGAAGCATTGAAATATCACATCTCATGCTATCTGAAGGGTCTCAGGTTTGGAATGGGAAGGAGTTTGATATCACATCTCATGTTAGAGGTAGGATCTCAGGTTTGGTATTAGAGGCATTGAGATATGACATCTCATGCCATCAGAAGGGTCTCAGGATTGGAATGGGAAGGAGTTGGATATCACATCTCATGCTAAAGGGAGGGTCTAAGGTTTGGAAGGGGAAGGATTTGGACATCACATCTCATGTTATTGGAAGGATCTGAGGTTTGGTATTAGAAGCATTGAGATATCACATCTCATGCTATCGGAAGGGTCTCAGGTTTGGTATAAGCATTGAGATATCACATCTCTGCTATCGGAAGGGTCTCAGGATTGGAATGGGAAGGATTTGGATATCACATCTCATGTTATAGGAAGGGTCTCAGGTTTGGTATTAGAAGCATTGAGATATCACATCTCATGCTATATTAAGGGTCTCAGGAATGGAATGGGAAGGACTTGGATATCACATCTCATGATAAAGGAAGGGTCTAAGGTTTGGAAGGGGAAGGATTTGGATATCACATCTCATGTTATTGGACCGGTCTCAGGTTTGGTATTAGAAGCATTGAGATATCAAGTCTCATCGTATAGGACGGGAGTTTGATATCACATCTCATGCCATGGTATGGGTCTCAGGTTTTGTAGAAGCATTGGGATATCACATCTCATGCTATTGGAAGGGTATCAGGATTGGATTTGGAAGGAGTTGGATATCCCATCTCATGCTATAGGAAGGGTCTCAGGTTGGAGTAGAAGGAGTTGGATATCACATCTCATGTTATAGGAAGGGTCTCAGGATTGGAATGGGAAGGACTTGGATATCACATCTCATGTTATAGGAAGGATCTCAGGTTTTGTATTAGAAGCATTGAGATATCACATCTCATGCTATAGGAAGGGTCTCAGGATTGGAATGTGAAGCATTTGGATATCACATCTCATGCTAAAGGAAGGGTCTCAGGTTTGGTATAAGCATTGAGATATCACATCTCTGCTATCGGAAGGGTCTAAGGATTGGATTGGGAAGGAATTGGATATCCCTTCTCATGCTATAGGAAGGGTCTCAGGTTGGAATGGGTAGGAGTTGGATATCACATCTCATGTTATAGGAAGGGTCTCAAGATTGAAATGGGAAGGATTTGGATATCACATCTCTTGCTATAGGAAGGGTCTCAGGTTTTCTATTAGAAACATTGAGATATGACATCTCATGCTATAGAAAGGGTTTCAGTATTGGAATGGGAAGGATTTGGATATCACATCTCATGCTAAAGGAAGGGTCTCAGGTTTGGAAGGGGAAGGATTTGGATATCATATCTCATGTTATAGGACATATCTCATGTTATAGGACGGGTCCCAGGTTTGGTATTAGAAGCATTGATATATCACATCTCATGGTATAGGAAGGGTCTCAGGATTGGAATGGGAAGGAGTTGGATCTCCCTTCTCATGCTACAGGAAGGGTCGCAGGTTGGAATGGGAAGGAGTTGGATATCACATCTCGTTATAGGATGGGTCTCAGGATTGGAATGGGAAGGAATTGGATATCACATCTCTTGCTATAGGAAGGGTCTCAGGTTTGGAAGGGGAAGGATTTGGATATCATATCTCATGTTATAGGACCGGTCCCAGGTCTGGTATTAGAAGCATTGAGATATCACATCTCATGCTATAGGAGGAGTCTCAGGATTGGAATGGGCAGGAGTTGAATATCACCTCTCATGCTAAAGGAAGGGTATCAGGTTTGATAGAAGCATTGAGATATCACATCTCATGCTATAGGAAGGAACTCAGGATTGGAATGGGAAGGAGTTGGATATCACATCTAATGCCATAGGAAGGGTCATCAGGTTTGGTATAAGCATTGAGATATCACATCTCTGCTATCGGAAGGGTCTCAGGATAGGAATGGTAAGGACTTAGAATTCACATCTCATACTATAGGGAGGGTCTCAGTTTTGATATTAGAAGCATTGAGCTATCACATCTCATGCTATCGGAAGGGTCTCAGGATTGGAATGGGATGGAGTTGGATATCACATCTCAAGCTATCTCAGGATTGGAATGGGAAGGAGTTTGATATTTCATCTCAAGCTATAGGAAGGGTCTCAGGTTTGGAAAGGGAAGGATTTGGATTTCACATCTCATGTTATAGGATGGTTCTCATGTTTGGTTTTAGAAGCATTGAGATATCACATCTCATGCTATCGGAAGGGTCTCAGGTTTGGAAAGGGAAGGATTTGGATTTCACATGTTATAGGATGGTTCTCAGGTTTGGTTTTAGAAGCATTAAATTATAACATCTCATGCTATAGGAAGGGTCTCAGGTTTGGAATGGGAATGATTTGGATTTCACATCTCATGTTATAGGATGGTTCTCATGTTTGGTTTTAGAAGCATTGAAATATCACATCTCATGCTATCTGAAGGGTCTCAGGTTTGGAATGGGAAGGAGTTTGATATCACATCTCATGTTAGAGGTAGGATCTCAGGTTTGGTATTAGAGGCATTGAGATATGACATCTCATGCCATCAGAAGGGTCTCAGGATTGGAATGGGAAGGAGTTGGATATCACATCTCATGCTAAAGGGAGGGTCTAAGGTTTGGAAGGGGAAGGATTTGGACATCACATCTCATGTTATTGGAAGGATCTGAGGTTTGGTATTAGAAGCATTGAGATATCACATCTCATGCTATCGGAAGGGTCTCAGGTTTGGTATAAGCATTGAGATATCACATCTCTGCTATCGGAAGGGTCTCAGGATTGGAATGGGAAGGATTTGGATATCACATCTCATGTTATAGGAAGGGTCTCAGGTTTGGTATTAGAAGCATTGAGATATCATATCTCATGCTATATTAAGGGTCTCAGGAATGGAATGGGAAGGACTTGGATATCACATCTCATGATAAAGGAAGGGTCTAAGGTTTGGAAGGGGAAGGATTTGGATATCACATCTCATGTTATTGGACCGGTCTCAGGTTTGGTATTAGAAGCATTGAGATATCAAGTCTCATCGTATAGGAAAAAGAGTTTGATATCACATCTCATGCCATGGTATGGGTCTCAGGTTTTGTAGAAGCATTGGGATATCACATCTCATGCTATTGGAAGGGTATCAGGATTGGATTTGGAAGGAGTTGGATATCCCATCTCATGCTATAGGAAGGGTCTCAGGTTGGAGTAGAAGGAGTTGGATATCACATCTCATGTTATAGGAAGGGTCTCAGGATTGGAATGGGAAGGACTTGGATATCACATCTCATGTTATAGGAAGGATCTCAGGTTTTGTATTAGAAGCATTGAGATATCACATCTCATGCTATAGGAAGGGTCTCAGGATTGGAATGTGAAGCATTTGGATATCACATCTCATGCTAAAGGAAGGGTCTCAGGTTTGGTATAAGCATTGAGATATCACATCTCTGCTATCGGAAGGGTCTAAGGATTGGATTGGGAAGGAATTGGATATCCCTTCTCATGCTATAGGAAGGGTCTCAGGTTGGAATGGGTAGGAGTTGGATATCACATCTCATGTAATAGGAAGGGTCTCAAGATTGAAATGGGAAGGATTTGGATATCACATCTCTTGCTATAGGAAGGGTCTCAGGTTTTCTATTAGAAACATTGAGATATGACATCTCATGCTATAGGAAGGGTTTCAGTATTGGAATGGGAAGGATTTGGATATCACATCTCATGCTAAAGGAAGGGTCTCAGGTTTGGAAGGGGAAGGATTTGGATATCATATCTCATGTTATAGGACATATCTCATGTTATAGGACGGGTCCCAGGTTTGGTATTAGAAGCATTGAGATATCACATCTCATGGTATAGGAAGGGTCTCAGGATTGGAATGGGAAGGAGTTGGATCTCCCTTCTCATGCTACAGGAAGGGTCTCAGGTTGGAATGGGAAGGAGTTGGATATCACATCTCGTTATAGGAAGGGTCTCAGGATTGGAATGGGAAGGAATTGGATATCACATCTCTTGCTATAGGAAGGGTCTCAGGTTTGGAAGGGGAAGGATTTGGATATCATATCTCATGTTATAGGACCGGTCCCAGGTCTGGTATTAGAAGCATTGAGATATCACATCTCATGCTATAGGAGGAGTCTCAGGATTGGAATGGGCAGGAGTTGAATATCACCTCTCATGCTAAAGGAAGGGTATCAGGTTTGATAGAAGCATTGAGATATCACATCTCATGCTATAGGAAGGAACTCAGGATTGGAATGGGAAGGAGTTGGATATCACATCTAATGCCATAGGAAGGGTCATCAGGTTTGGTATAAGCATTGAGATATCACATCTCTGCTATCGGAAGGGTCTCAGGATAGGAATGGTAAGGACTTAGAATTCACATCTCATACTATAGGGAGGGTCTCAGTTTTGATATTAGAAGCATTGAGCTATCACATCTCATGCTATCGGAAGGGTCTCAGGATTGGAATGGGATGGAGTTGGATATCACATCTCAAGCTATCTCAGGATTGGAATGGGAAGGAGTTTGATATTTCATCTCAAGCTATAGGAAGGGTCTCAGGTTTGGAAAGGGAAGGTTTTGGATTTCACATCTCATGTTATAGGATGGTTCTCATGTTTGGTTTTAGAAGCATTGAGATATCACATCTCATGCTATCGGAAGGGTCTCAGGTTTGGAAAGGGAAGGATTTGGATTTCACATGTTATAGGATGGTTCTCAGGTTTGGTTTTAGAAGCATTAAATTATAACATCTCATGCTATAGGAAGGGTCTTAGGTTTGGAATGGGAAGGAGTTGGATATCACATCTCTGCTATCTGAAGGGTCTCAGGATTGGAATGGGAAGGAGTTGGATATCCCATCTCGTTATAGGAAGGGTCTCAGGTTTGGTATTAGAAGCAATGAGATATCACATCTCATGCTATAGGAAGGGTCTAAGGTTTGGAAGGGGACGGATTTGGGTATCACATCTCATGTTATAGGACCGGTCTCAGGTTTGGTATTTGAAGCATTGAGATATCAAGTCTCATGGTATAGGACGGGTCTCAGAATTGGAATGAGAAGGAGTTGGATATCACATCTCAAGCTATAGGAAGGGTCTCATGATTGGAATGGGAAGGAGTTGGATATCACATCTCATGTTATAGGAAGGGTCTCAGGATTGGAATGGGAAGGACTTGGATATCACATCTCATTCTATAGGAAGGCTCTCAGGGTTGGAAGCGGAAGGAGTTGGATATCACATTTCATGTTAGAGGTAGGATCTCAGGTTTGGTTTTAAAGGCATTGAGATATCACATCTCATGCCATCAGAAGGGTCTCAGGATTGGAATGGGAAGGAGTTGGATATCACATCTCATGTTATAGGAAGGACCTTAGGTTTGGTATTAGAAGCATTGAGATATCACATCTCATGCTATAGGAAGGGTCTCGGGATTGGAATGGGAAGGAGTTGGATATCACATCTCATGTTATTGGAAGGATCTCAGGTTTGGTATTAGAAGCATTGAGATATCACATCTCATGCTATCGGAAGGGTCTTAGGTTTGGTATAAGCATTGAGATATCACATCTCTGCTATCGGAAGGGTCTCAGGATTGGAATGGGAAGGATTTGGATATCATAATTCATGTTATAGGAAGGGTCTCAGGTTTGGTATTAGAAGCATTGAGATATCACATCTCATGCTATAGGAAGGGTCTCAGGATTGGAAGGGGAAGGACTTGGATATCACATCTCATGTAATAGGAAGGGTCTCAGGTTTGGTATTAGAAGCATTGAGATATCACATCTCATGCTATAGGAAGGGTCTCAGGAATGGAATGGGAAGGACTTGGATATCACATCTCATGATAAAGGAAGGGTCTAAGGTTTGGAAGGGGAAGGATTTGGATATCACATCTCATGTTATTGGACCGGTCTCAGGTTTGGTATTAGAAGCATTGAGATATCAAGTCTCATGGTATAGGACGGGAGTTTGATATCACATCTCATGCCATGGTATGGGTCTCAGGTTTTGTAGAAGCATTGGTATATCACATCTCATGCTATCGGAAGGGTATCAGGATTGGATTTGGAAGGAGTTGGATATCCCATCTCATGCTATAGGAAGGGTCTCAGGTTGGAATAGAAGGAGTTGGATATCACATCTCATGTTATAGGAAGGGTCTCAGGATTGGAATGGGAAGGACTTGGATATCACATCTCATGCTGTAGGAAGGGTCTCAGGTTTGGAAAAGGAAGGAGTTGGATATCACATTTCATGTTAGAGGTAGGATCTCAGGTTTGGTATTAGAGGCATTGAGATATCAGATCTCATGCTATCAGAAGGGTATCAGGATTGGAATGGGAAGGAGTTGGATATCACATCTCATGCTAAAGGGAGGGTCTCAGGTTTGGAATGGGAAGGATTTGGATATCACATCTCATGTTATAGGAAGGACCTTAGGTTTGGTATTAGAAGCATTGAGATATCACATCTCATGCTATAGGAAGGGTCTCGGGATTGGAATGGGAAGGAGTTGGATATCACATCTCATGTTATAGGAAGGATCTCAGGTTTGGTATTAGAAGCATTGAGATATCACATCTCATGCTATAGGAAGGGTCTCAGGATTGGAATGGGAGGAGCTATATATCACATCTCATGCTCAAGGAAGGGTCTCAGGTTTGGAAGGGGAAGGATTTGGATATCACATCTCATGTTATAGGACGGGTCTCAGGTTTGGTATTAGAAGCATTGTGATATCACATCTCATGCTATAGGATGTGTCTCAGGATTGGAATGGGAAGGAGTTGGATATCACATCTCATGTTATAGGATGGTTCTCATGTTTGGTTTTTGAAGCATTGAGATATCACATCTCATGCTATAGGAAGGGTCTCAGGTTTGGAATGGGAAGGAGTTGGATATCAGATCTCCTGTTATAGGAAGGGTCTCAGGTTTGGAATGGGAAGGAGTTGGATATGACATCTCTTGTTATAGGGAGGGTCTCAGAATTTGAATGGTAAGGAGTTGGATATCACATCTCATGCTATAGGAAGGGTCTCAGGTTGGAATGGGAAGGAGTTGGATATCGCATCTCATGTTATATACAGGAAGGGTCTCAGGATTTGAATGGGAAGGATTTGGATATCACATCTCTTGCTATAGGAAGGGTCTCAGGTTTTTTATTAGAAACATTGAGATATCACATCTCATGCTATAGGAAGGGTTTTAGGATTGGAATTGGAAGTATTTGGATATCACATCTCATGCTAAAGGAAGGGTCTCAGGTTTGGAAGGGGAAGGATATGGATATCACATCTCATCCAATAGGAAGGGTCTCAGGTTTGGAATGGGAAGGAATTGGATATCACATCTCATGTTATAGGAAGGGTCTCAGGTTTTTTATTAGAAACATTGAGATATCACATCTCATGTTATAGGACGGTTCCCAGGTTTGGTATTAGAAGCATTGAGATATCACATCTCATGGTATAGGAAGGGTCTCAGGGTTGGAATGGGAAGGAGTTGGATATCACATCTCATCCAATAGGAAGGGTCTCAGGTTTGGAATGGGAAGGAATTGGATATCACATCTCATGTTATAGGAAGGATCTCAGGTTTGGTATTAGAAGCATTGAGATATCACATCTCATGCTATAGGAAGGGTCTCAGGATTGGAATGTGAAGGATTTGGATATCACATCTCATGCTAAAGGAAGGGTCTCAGGTTTGGTAGAAGCATTGAGATATCACATCTCATGCTATAGGAAGGGTCTCAGGATTTGAATGGCAAGGAGTTGGATATCACATCTCATGCCATAGGATGCGTCTCAGGTTTGGTATAAGCATTGAGATATCACATCTCTGCTATCGGAAGGTTCTCAGGATTGGATTGGGAAGGAGTTGGATATCCCTTCCCATGCTATAGGAAGTGTCTCAGGTTGGAATGGGAAGGAGTTGAATATCACATCTCATGTTATAGGAAGGGTCTCAGGATTGGAATGGGAAGGATTTGGATATCACATCTCTTGCTATAGGAAGGGTCTCAGGATTGGAATGGGAAGGATTTGGATATCACATCTCATGTCATAGGAAGGATCTCAGGTTTGGTATTAGAAGCATTGATATATCACATCTCATGCTATAGGAATGGTCTCAGGATTGGAATGGGTAGGAGTTGGATATTACATTCTTGCTATAGTAAGGGTCTCATGTTTGGAATGGGAAGGAGTTGGATATCACATATGCTATAGGAAGTGTCTCAGGTTTGGAACGGGAAGGAGTTGGATATCACATCTCATGTTATAGGAAGGGTCTCAGGTTTGGTATAAGCATTGAGATATCACATCTCTGCTATCAGGAGTGGCTCAGGATTGGAATGGGAAGGAGTTGGATATCCCATCTCATGTTAAAGGACGGGTCTCTGGTTTGGTATTAGAATCATTGAGATATCACATCGCATGCTGTAGGAAGGGTCTAAGGATTGGAATGGGATGGACTTGGATATCACATCTCATGCTATAGGTAGGCTCTCAGGTTTGTTATAAGCATTGAGATATCACATCTCATGCTATAGGAAGGGTCTCAGGATTGGAATGGGAAGGATTTGGATATCACATCTCATGCTATAGGAAGGGTCTCAGATTTGGTATAAGCATTGAGATATCACATCTCATGCTATAGGAAGGGTCTCAGGATTGGAATGGGAAGGAGTTGTATATGACATCTCAAGCCTTAGGAAGGGTCTCAGGTTTGGTATAAGCATTGAGATATCACATCTCTGCTATCGGAAGGGTCTCAGGATTGGAATGGGAAGGAGTTGGATATCCCATCTCATGTTATAGGAAGGGTCTCAGGTTTGGTATTAGAAGCATTGAGATATCACATCTCATGCTATAGGAAGGGTCTCAGGATTGGAATGGGAAGGAGTTGGATATCACATCTCATTATAAAGGAAGGGTCTAAGGTTTGGAAGGGGAAGGATTTGGATATCACATCTCATGTTATAGGACGGGTCTCAGGTTTGGTATTAGAAGCATTGAGATATCAAGTCTCATGGTATAAGAAGGGTCTCAGAATTGGAATGGGAAGGAGTTGGATATCACATCTCAAGCTATAGGAAGCGTCTCAGGATTGGAATGGGAAGGAGTTTGATATCACATCTCATGCCATAGTATGGGTCTCAGGTTTGGTAGAAGCATTGGGATATCACATCTCATGCTATAGGAAGGGTCTCAGGATTGGAATGGGAAGAAGTTGGATATCACATCTCAAGCTATAGGAAGGGTCTCAGGTTTGGTATAAGCATTGAGATATCACATCTCATGCTATAGGAAGGGTCTCAGGGTTGGAATGGGAAGGAGTTGTATATGACATCTCATGCCATAGGAAGGGTCTCAGGTTTGGTATAAGCATTGAGATATCACATCACATGCTATAGGAAGGGTCTCAGGATTGGAATGGGAAGGACTTGGATATCACATCACATGCTATAGGAAGGGTCTCAGGATTGGAATGGGAAGGACTTGGATATCACATCTCATGCTATAGGCAGGGTCTCAGGTTTGGAAAGGGAAGGAGATGGATATCACATTTCATGTTAGAGGTAGGATCTCAGGTTTGGTATTAGAGGCAATGAGATATCACATCTCATGCTATCAGAAGGGTCTCAGGATTGGAATGGGAAGGAGTTGGATATCACATTTCATGCTAAAGGGAGGGTCTCAGGTTTGGAAGGGGAAGGATTTGGAAATCACATCTCATATTATAGGAAGGATCTCAGGTTTGGTATTAGAAGCATTGAGATATCACATCTCATGCTATCGGAAGGATCTCAGGTTTGGTATAAGAGGCATTGAGATATCACATCTCATGCTATCATAAGGGTCTCAGGATTGGAATGGGAAGGAGTTGGATATCACATCTCATGTTATAGGAAGGATCTCAGGTTTGGTATTAGAAGCATTGAGACATCACATCTCATGCTATAGGAAGGGTCTCAGGATTGGAATGGGAAGGAGTTGGATATCACATCTCATGCTATAGGAAGGGTCTCAGGTTTGGTATAAGCATTGAGATATCACATCTCATGCTATAGGAAGGGTCTCAGGATTGGAATGGGAAGGATTTGGATATCACATCTTATGCTATAGGAAGGGTCTCAGGTTTGGTATAAGCACTGAGATATCACATCTCATGCTATAGGAAGGGTCTCAGGATTGGAATGGGAAGAAGTTGGATATCACATCTCATGCTATAGGAAGGGTCTCAGGTTTGGTATAAGCATTGAGATATCACATCTCATGCTATAGGAAGGGTCTCAGGGTTGGAATGGGAAGGAGTTGTATATGAGATCTCATGCCATAGGAAGGATCTCAGGTTTGGTATAAGCATTGAGATATCACATCACATGCTATAGGAAGGGTCTCACGATTGGAATGGGAAGGACTTGGATATCACATCTCATGCTATAGGCAGGGTCTCAGGGTTGGAAAGGGAATGAGATGGATATCACATTTCATGTTAGAGGTAGGATCTCAGGTTTGGTATTAGAGGCATTGAGATATCACATCTCATGCTATCAGAAGGGTCTCAGGATTGGAATGGGAAGGAGTTGGATATCACATTTCATGCTAAAGGGAGGGTCTCAGGTTTGGAAGGGGAAGGATTTGGAAATCACATCTCATATTATAGGAAGGATCTCAGGTTTGGTATTAGAAGCATTGAGATATCACATCTCATGCTATCGGAAGGATCTCAGGTTTGGTATAAGAGGCATTGAGATATCACATCTCATGCTATCATAAGGGTCTCAGGATTGGAATGGGAAGGAGTTGGATATCACATCTCATGTTATAGGAAGGATCTCAGGTTTGGTATTAGAAGCATTGAGACATCACATCTCATGCTATAGGAAGGGTCTCAGGATTGGAATGGGAAGGAGTTGGATATCACATCTCATGCTATAGGAAGGGTCTCAGGTTTGGTATAAGCATTGAGATATCACATCTCATGCTATAGGAAGGGTCTCAGGATTGGAAAGGGAAGGATTTGGATATCACATCTTATGCTATAGGAAGGGTCTCAGGTTTGGTATAAGCATGGAGATATCACTTCTCATGCTATAGGAAGGGTCTCAGGATTGGAATGGGAAGGAGTTGGATATCCCATCTCATGCTATAGGAAGGGTCTCAGATTTGGTATGAGCATTGAGATATCACATCTCATGCTATAGGAAGGGTCTCAGGATTGGAATGGGAAGGAGTTGTATATGACATCTCAGGCCATAGGAAGGGTCTCAGATTTGGTATAAGCATTGAGATATCACATCTCATGATATCGGAAGGGTCTCAGGATTGGAATGGGAAGGAGTTGGATATCACATCTCATTATAAAGGAAGGGTCTAAGGTTTGGAAGGGGATGGATTTGGATATCACATCTCATGTTATAGGACGGGTCTCAGGTTTGGTATTAGAAGCATTGAGATATCAAGTGTCATGGTATAAGAAGGGTCTCAGAATTGGAATGGGAAGGAGTTGGATATCACATCTCAAGCTATAGGAAGCGTCTCAGGATTGGAATGGGAAGGAGTTTGATATCACATCTCATGCCATAGTATGGGTCTCAGGTTTGGTAGAAGCATTGGGATATCACATCTCATGCTATCGGAAGGGTATCAGTATTGGATTTGGAAGGAGTTGGATATCCCATCTCATGCTATAGGAAGGGTCTCAGGTTAGAATGGGAAGGAGTTGGATATCACATTTCATGTTATAGGAAGGGTCTCAGGATTGGAATGGGAAGGACTTGGATATCATATCTCATGCTATAGGAAGGCTCTCAGGTTTGGAAGGGGAAGGAGTTGGATATCACATTTCATGTTAGAGGAAGGATCTCAGGTTTGGTATTAGAGGCCTTGAGATATCACATCTCATGCTATAGGAAGGGTCTCAGGATTGGAATGGGAAGGAGTTGGATATCACATCTCAAGCTATAGGAAGGGTCTCAGGTTTGGTATAAGCATTGAGATATCACATCTCATGCTATAGGAAGGGTCTCAGGATTGGAATGGGAAGAAGTTGGATATCACATCTCATGCTATAGGAAGGGTCTCAGGTTTGGTATAAGCATTGAGATATCACATCTCATGCTATAGGAAGGGTCTCAGGGTTGGAATGGGAAGGAGTTGTATATGACATCTCATGCCATAGGAAGGGTCTCAGGTTTGGTATAAGCATTGAGATATCACATCACATGCTATAGGAAGGGTCTCAGGATTGGAATGGGAAGGACTTGGATATCACATCTCATGCTATAGGCAGGGTCTCAGGTTTGGAAAGGGAAGGAGATGGATATCACATTTCATGTTAGAGGTAGGATCTCAGGTTTGGTATTAGAGGCTTTGAGATATCACATCTCATGCTATCAGAAGGGTCTCAGGATTGGAATGGGAAGGAGTTGGATATCAAATCTCATGCTAAAGGGATGGTCTAAGGTTTGGAAGGGGAGGGATTTGGACATCATATCTCATGTTATTGGAAGGATCTCAGGTTTGGTATTAGAAGCATTGAGATATCACATCTCATGCTATCGGAAGGGTCTTAGGTTTGGTATAAGCATTGAGATATCACATCTCTGCTATCGGAAGGGTCTCAGGATTGGAATGGGAAGGATTTGGATATCACAATTCATGTTATAGGGAGGGTCTCAGTTTTCATATTAGAAGCATTGAGATATCACATATGCTATTGGAAGGGTCTCAGTATTGGAATGGGAAGGAGTTGGATATCACATCTCATGTTATAGGGAGGGTCTCAGTTTTGATATTAGAAGCATTGAGATATCACATATGCTATTGGAAGGGTCTCAGTATTGGAATTGGAAGGAGTTGGATATCACATATGCTAAAGGAAAGGTCTCAGGTTTGGAATGGGAAGGAGTTGGATATCACGTCTCATGTTATAGGAAGGGTCTCAGGTTTGGAATGGGAAGGAGTTGAATATCACATCTCATGCTAAAGGAAGGGTCATCAGGTTCGGTATAAGCATTGAGATATCACATCTCTGCTATCGGAAGGGTCTCAGGATAGGAATGGGAAGGACGTAGATTTCACATCTCATACTATAGGGAGGGTCTCAGTTTTGATATTAGAAGCATTGAGCTATCACATCTCATGCTATCGGAAGGGTCTCAGGATTGGAATGGGATGGAGTTGGATATCACATCTCAAGCTATCTCAGGATTGTAATGGGAAGGAGTTTGATATCACATATCAAGCTATAGGAAGGGTCTCAGGTTTGGAAGGGGAAGGATTTGGATCTCACATCTCAAGCTATCTCAGGATTGGAATGGGAAGGAGTTTGATATTTCATCTCAAACTATAGGAAGGGTCTCAGGTTTGGAAAGGGAAGGATTTGGATTTCACATCTCATGTTATAGGATGGTTCTCATGTTTGGTTTTAGAAGCATTGAGATATCACATCTCATGCTATGGGAAGGGTCTCAGGTTTGGAATGGGAAGGAGTTGGTTATCACATCTCATGCTAAAGGAAAGGTCTCAGGTCTGGAAGGGGAAGGATTTGGATCTCACATCTCATGTTTTAGGACGGGTCTCAGGTTTGGTATTAGAAGCATTGAACTATCACATCTCATGGTATAGGAAGGGTCCCAGGATTGGAATGGGAAGGAGTTGGATATCACATTGAATGGGAAGGAGTTTGATATCACATCTCAAGCTATAGGAAGGGCCTCATGTTTGGAATGGGAATGATTTGGATTTCACATCTCATGTTATAGGATGGTTCTCATGTTTGGTTTTAGAAGCATTGAAATATCACATCTCATGCTATCTGAAGGGTCTCAGGTTTGGAATGGGAAGGAGTTTGATATCACATCTCATGTTAGAGGTAGGATCTCAGGTTTGGTATTAGAGGCATTGAGATATGACATCTCATGCCATCAGAAGGGTCTCAGGATTGGAATGGGAAGGAGTTGGATATCACATCTCATGCTAAAGGGAGGGTCTAAGGTTTGGAAGGGGAAGGATTTGGACATCACATCTCATGTTATTGGAAGGATCTGAGGTTTGGTATTAGAAGCATTGAGATATCACATCTCATGCTATCGGAAGGGTCTCAGGTTTGGTATAAGCATTGAGATATCACATCTCTGCTATCGGAAGGGTCTCAGGATTGGAATGGGAAGGATTTGGATATCACATCTCATGTTATAGGAAGGGTCTCAGGTTTGGTATTAGAAGCATTGAGATATCACATCTCATGCTATATTAAGGGTCTCAGGAATGGAATGGGAAGGACTTGGATATCACATCTCATGATAAAGGAAGGGTCTAAGGTTTGGAAGGGGAAGGATTTGGATATCACATCTCATGTTATTGGACCGGTCTCAGGTTTGGTATTAGAAGCATTGAGATATCAAGTCTCATCGTATAGGACGGGAGTTTGATATCACATCTCATGCCATGGTATGGGTCTCAGGTTTTGTAGAAGCATTGGGATATCACATCTCATGCTATTGGAAGGGTATCAGGATTGGATTTGGAAGGAGTTGGATATCCCATCTCATGCTATAGGAAGGGTCTCAGGTTGGAGTAGAAGGAGTTGGATATCACATCTCATGTTATAGGAAGGGTCTCAGGATTGGAATGGGAAGGACTTGGATATCACATCTCATGTTATAGGAAGGATCTCAGGTTTTGTATTAGAAGCATTGAGATATCACATCTCATGCTATAGGAAGGGTCTCAGGAATGGAATGTGAAGCATTTGGATATCACATCTCATGCTAAAGGAAGGGTCTCAGGTTTGGTATAAGCATTGAGATATCACATCTCTGCTATCGGAAGGGTCTAAGGATTGGATTGGGAAGGAATTGGATATCCCTTCTCATGCTATAGAAAGGGTCTCAGGTTGGAATGGGTAGGAGTTGGATATCACATCTCATGTTATAGGAAGGGTCTCAAGATTGAAATGGGAAGGATTTGGATATCACATCTCTTGCTATAGGAAGGGTCTCAGGTTTTCTATTAGAAACATTGAGATATGACATCTCATGCTATAGGAAGGGTTTCAGTATTGGAATGGGAAGGATTTGGATATCACATCTCATGCTAAAGGAAGGGTCTCAGGTTTGGAAGGGGAAGGATTTGGATATCATATCTCATGTTATAGGACATATCTCATGTTATAGGAGGGGTCCCAGGTTTGGTATTAGAAGCATTGAGATATCACATCTCATGGTATAGGAAGGGTCTCAGGATTGGAATGGGAAGGAGTTGGATCTCCCTTCTCATGCTACAGGAAGGGTCTCAGGTTGGAATGGGAAGGAGTTGGATATCACATCTCGTTATAGGAAGGGTCTCAGGATTGGAATGGGAAGGAATTGGATATCACATCTCTTGCTATAGGAAGGGTCTCAGGTTTGGAAGGGGAAGGATTTGGATATCATATCTCATGTTATAGGACCGGTCCCAGGTCTGGTATTAGAAGCATTGAGATATCACATCTCATGCTATAGGAGGAGTCTCAGGATTGGAATGGGCAGGAGTTGAATATCACCTCTCATGCTAAAGGAAGGGTATCAGGTTTGATAGAAGCATTGAGATATCACATCTCATGCTATAGGAAGGAACTCAGGATTGGAATGGGAAGGAGTTGGATATCACATCTAATGCCATAGGAAGGGTCATCAGGTTTGGTATAAGCATTGAGATATCACATCTCTGCTATCGGAAGGGTCTCAGGATAGGAATGGTAAGGACTTAGAATTCACATCTCATACTATAGGGAGGGTCTCAGTTTTGATATTAGAAGCATTGAGCTATCACATCTCATGCTATCGGAAGGGTCTCAGGATTGGAATGGGATGGAGTTGGATATCACATCTCAAGCTATCTCAGGATTGGAATGGGAAGGAGTTTGATATTTCATCTCAAGCTATAGGAAGGGTCTCAGGTTTGGAAAGGGAAGGATTTGGATTTCACATCTCATGTTATAGGATGGTTCTCATGTTTGGTTTTAGAAGCATTGAGATATCACATCTCATGCTATCGGAAGGGTCTCAGGTTTGGAAAGGGAAGGATTTGGATTTCACATGTTATAGGATGGTTCTCAGGTTTGGTTTTAGAAGCATTAAATTATAACATCTCATGCTATAGGAAGGGTCTCAGGTTTGGAATGGGAATGATTTGGATTTCACATCTCATGTTATAGGATGGTTCTCATGTTTGGTTTTAGAAGCATTGAAATATCACATCTCATGCTATCTGAAGGGTCTCAGGTTTGGAATGGGAAGGAGTTTGATATCACATCTCATGTTAGAGGTAGGATCTCAGGTTTGGTATTAGAGGCATTGAGATATGACATCTCATGCCATCAGAAGGGTCTCAGGATTGGAATGGGAAGGAGTTGGATATCACATCTCATGCTAAAGGGAGGGTCTAAGATTTGGAAGGGGAAGGATTTGGACATCACATCTCATGTTATTGGAAGGATCTGAGGTTTGGTATTAGAAGCATTGAGATATCACATCTCATGCTATCGGAAGGGTCTCAGGTTTGGTATAAGCATTGAGATATCACATCTCTGCTATCGGAAGGGTCTCAGGATTGGAATGGGAAGGATTTGGATATCACATCTCATGTTATAGGAAGGGTCTCAGGTTTGGTATTAGAAGCATTGAGATATCACATCTCATGCTATATTAAGGGTCTCAGGAATGGAATGGGAAGGACTTGGATATCACATCTCATGATAAAGGAAGGGTCTAAGGTTTGGAAGGGGAAGGATTTGGATATCACATCTCATGTTATTGGACCGGTCTCAGGTTTGGTATTAGAAGCATTGAGATATCAAGTCTCATGGTATAGGACGGGAGTTTGATATCACATCTCATGCCATGGTATGGGTCTCAGGTTTTGTAGAAGCATTGGGATATCACATCTCATGCTATTGGAAGGGTATCAGGATTGGATTTGGAAGGAGTTGGATATCCCATCTCATGCTATAGGAAGGGTCTCAGGTTGGAGTAGAAGGAGTTGGATATCACATCTCATGTTATAGGAAGGGTCTCAGGATTGGAATGGGAAGGACTTGGATATCACATCTCATGTTATAGGAAGGATCTCAGGTTTTGTATTAGAAGCATTGAGATATCACATCTCATGCTATAGGAAGGGTCTCAGGATTGGAATGTGAAGCATTTGGATATCACATCTCATGCTAAAGGAAGGGTCTCAGGTTTGGTATAAGCATTGAGATATCACATCTCTGCTATCGGAAGGGTCTAAGGATTGGATTGGGAAGGAATTGGATATCCCTTCTCATGCTATAGGAAGGGTCTCAGGTTGGAATGGGTAGGAGTTGGATATCACATCTCATGTTATAGGAAGGGTCTCAAGATTGAAATGGGAAGGATTTGGATATCACATCTCTTGCTATAGGAAGGGTCTCAGGTTTTCTATTAGAAACATTGAGATATGACATCTCATGCTATAGGAAGGGTTTCAGTATTGGAATGGGAAGGATTTGGATATCACATCTCATGCTAAAGGAAGGGTCTCAGGTTTGGAAGGGGAAGGATTTGGATATCATATCTCATGTTATAGGACATATCTCATGTTATAGGACGGGTCCCAGGTTTGGTATTAGAAGCATTGAGATATCACATCTCATGGTATAGGAAGGGTCTCAGGATTGGAATGGGAAGGAGTTGGATCTCCCTTCTCATGCTACAGGAAGGGTCTCAGGTTGGAATGGGAAGGAGTTGGATATCACATCTCGTTATAGGAAGGGTCTCAGGATTGGAATGGGAAGGAATTGGATATCACATCTCTTGCTATAGGAAGGGTCTCAGGTTTGGAAGGGGAAGGATTTGGATATCATATCTCATGTTATAGGACCGGTCCCAGGTCTGGTATTAGAAGCATTGAGATATCACATCTCATGCTATAGGAGGAGTCTCAGGATTGGAATGGGAAGGAGTTGGATATCACGTCTCATGATATAGGAAGGGTCTCAGGATTGGAATGGGCAGGAGTTGAATATCACCTCTCATGCTAAAGGAAGGGTATCAGGTTTGATAGAAGCATTGAGATATCACATCTCATGCTATAGGAAGGAACTCAGGATTGGAATGGGAAGGAGTTGGATATCACATCTAATGCCATAGGAAGGGTCATCAGGTTTGGTATAAGCATTGAGATATCACATCTCTGCTATCGGAAGGGTCTCAGGATAGGAATGGTAAGGACTTAGAATTCACATCTCATACTATAGGGAGGGTCTCAGTTTTGATATTAGAAGCATTGAGCTATCACATCTCATGCTATCGGAAGGGTCTCAGGATTGGAATGGGATGGAGTTGGATATCACATCTCAAGCTATCTCAGGATTGGAATGGGAAGGAGTTTGATATTTCATCTCAAGCTATAGGAAGGGTCTCAGGTTTGGAAAGGGAAGGATTTGGATTTCACATCTCATGTTATAGGATGGTTCTCATGTTTGGTTTTAGAAGCATTGAGACATCACATCTCATGCTATCGGAAGGGTCTCAGGTTTGGAAAGGGAAGGATTTGGATTTCACATGTTATAGGATGGTTCTCAGGTTTGGTTTTAGAAGCATTAAATTATAACATCTCATGCTATAGGAAGGGTCTCAGGTTTGGAATGGGAAGGAGTTGGATATCACATCTCTGCTATCTGAAGGGTCTCAGGATTGGAATGGGAAGGAGTTGGATATCCCATCTCGTTATAGGAAGGGTCTCAGGTTTGGTATTAGAAGCAATGAGATATCACATCTCATGCTATAGGAAGGGTCTAAGGTTTGGAAGGGGACGGATTTGGGTATCACATCTCATGTTATAGGACCGGTCTCAGGTTTGGTATTTGAAGCATTGAGATATCAAGTCTCATGGTATAGGACGGGTCTCAGAATTGGAATGAGAAGGAGTTGGATATCACATCTCAAGCTATAGGAAGGGTCTCATGATTGGAATGGGAAGGAGTTGGATATCACATCTCATGTTATAGGAAGGGTCTCAGGATTGGAATGGGAAGGACTTGGATATCACATCTCATTCTATAGGAAGGCTCTCAGGGTTGGAAGGGGAAGGAGTTGGATATCACATTTCATGTTAGAGGTAGGATCTCAGGTTTGGTTTTAGAGGCATTGAGATATCACATCTCATGCCATCAGAAGGGTCTCAGGATTGGAATGGGAAGGAGTTGGATATCAAATCTCATGCTAAAGGGATGGTCTAAGGTTTGGAAGGGGAAGGATTTGGATATTCCATCTCATGTTATTGGACCGGTCTCAGGTTTGGTATTAGAAGCATTGAGATATCACATCTCATGCTATCGGAAGGGTCTTAGGTTTGGTATAAGCATTGAGATATCACATCTCTGCTATCGGAAGGGTCTCAGGATTGGAATGGGAAGGATTTGGATATCACAATTCATGTTATAGGAAGGGTCTCAGGTTTGGTATTAGAAGCATTGAGATATCACATCTCATGCTATAGGAAGGGTCTCAGGATTGGAATGGGAAGGACTTGGATATCACATCTCATGTTATAGGAAGGGTGTCAGGTTTGGTATTAGAAGCATTGAGATATCACATCTCATGCTATAGGAAGGGTCTCAGGAATGGAATGGGAAGGACTTGGATATCACATCTCATGATAAAGGAAGGGTCTAAGGTTTGGAAGGGGAAGGATTTGGATATCACATCTCATGTTATTGGACCGGTCTCAGGTTTGGTATTAGAAGCATTGAGATATCAAGTCTCATGGTATAGGACGGGAGTTTGATATCACATCTCATGCCATGGTATGGGTCTCAGGTTTTGTAGAAGCATTGGGATATCACATCTCATGCTATCGGAAGGGTATCAGGATTGGATTTGGAAGGAGTTGGATATCCCATCTCATGCTATAGGAAGGGTCTCAGGTTGGAATAGAAGGAGTTGGATATCACATCTCATGTTATAGGAAGGGTCTCAGGATTGGAATGGGAAGGACTTGGATATCACATCTCATGCTGTAGGAAGGGTCTCAGGTTTGGAAAAGGAAGGAGTTGGATATCACATTTCATGTTAGAGGTAGGATCTCAGGTTTGGTATTAGAGGCATTGAGATATCACATCTCATGCTATCAGAAGGGTATCAGGATTGGAATGGGAAGGAGTTGGGTATCACATCTCATGTTATAGGACCGGTCTCAGGTTTGGTATTTGAAGCATTGAGATATCAAGTCTCATGGTATAGGACGGTCTCAGAATTGGAATGAGAAGGAGTTGGATATCACATCTCAAGCTATAGGAAGGGTCTCATGATTGGAATGGGAAGGAGTTGGATATCACATCTCATGTTATAGGAAGGGTCTCAGGATTGGAATGGGAAGGACTTGGATATCACATCTCATTATATAGGAAGGCTCTCAGGGTTGGAAGGGGAAGGAGTTGGATATCACATTTCATGTTAGAGGTAGGATCTCAGGTTTGGTTTTAGAGGCATTGAGATATCACATCTCATGCCATCAGAAGGGTCTCAGGATTGGAATGGGAAGGAGTTGGATATCAAATCTCATGCTAAAGGGATGGTCTAAGGTTTGGAAGGGGAAGGATTTGGATATCACATCTCATGTTATTGGACCGGTCTCAGGTTTGGTATTAGAAGCATTGAGATATCACATCTCATGCTATCGGAAGGGTCTTAGGTTTGGTATAAGCATTGAGATATCACATCTCTGCTATCGGAAGGGTCTCAGGATTGGAACGGGAAGGATTTGGATATCACAATTCATGTTATAGGAAGGGTCTCAGGTTTGGTATTAGAAGCATTGAGATATCACATCTCATGCTATAGGAAGGGTCTCAGGATTGGAATGGGAAGGACTTGGATATCACATCTCATGTTATAGGAAGGATCTCAGGTTTTGTATTAGAAGCATTGAGATATCACATCTCATGCTATAGGAAGGGTCTCAGGATTGGAATGTGAAGCATTTGGATATCACATCTCATGCTAAAGGAAGGGTCTCAGGTTTGGTATAAGCATTGAGATATCACATCTCTGCTATCGGAAGGGTCTAAGGATTGGATTGGGAAGGAATTGGATATCCCTTCTCATGCTATAGGAAGGGTCTCAGGTTGGAATGGGTAGGAGTTGGATATCACATCTCATGTTATAGGAAGGGTCTCAAGATTGAAATGGGAAGGATTTGGATATCACATCTCTTGCTATAGGAAGGGTCTCAGGTTTTCTATTAGAAACATTGAGATATGACATCTCATGCTATAGGAAGGGTTTCAGTATTGGAATGGGAAGGATTTGGATATCACATCTCATGCTAAAGGAAGGGTCTCAGGTTTGGAAGGGGAAGGATTTGGATATCATATCTCATGTTATAGGACATATCTCATGTTATAGGACGGGTCCCAGGTTTGGTATTAGAAGCATTGAGATATCACATCTCATGGTATAGGAAGGGTCTCAGGATTGGAATGGGAAGGAGTTGGATCTCCCTTCTCATGCTACAGGAAGGGTCTCAGGTTGGAATGGGAAGGAGTTGGATATCACATCTCGTTATAGGAAGGGTCTCAGGATTGGAATGGGAAGGAATTGGATATCACATCTCTTGCTATAGGAAGGGTCTCAGGTTTGGAAGGGGAAGGATTTGGATATCATATCTCATGTTATAGGACCGGTCCCAGGTCTGGTATTAGAAGCATTGAGATATCACATCTCATGCTATAGGAGGAGTCTCAGGATTGGAATGGGCAGGAGTTGAATATCACCTCTCATGCTAAAGGAAGGGTATCAGGTTTGATAGAAGCATTGAGATATCACATCTCATGCTATAGGAAGGAACTCAGGATTGGAATGGGAAGGAGTTGGATATCACATCTAATGCCATAGGAAGGGTCATCAGGTTTGGTATAAGCATTGAGATATCACATCTCTGCTATCGGAAGGGTCTCAGGATAGGAATGGTTAGGACTTAGAATTCACATCTCATACTATAGGGAGGGTCTCAGTTTTGATATTAGAAGCATTGAGCTATCACATCTCATGCTATCGGAAGGGTCTCAGGATTGGAATGGGATGGAGTTGGATATCACATCTCAAGCTATCTCAGGATTGGAATGGGAAGGAGTTTGATATTTCATCTCAAGCTATAGGAAGGGTCTCAGGTTTGGAAAGGGAAGGATTTGGATTTCACATCTCATGTTATAGGATGGTTCTCATGTTTGGTTTTAGAAGCATTGAGATATCACATCTCATGCTATCGGAAGGGTCTCAGGTTTGGAAAGGGAAGGATTTGGATTTCACATGTTATAGGATGGTTCTCAGGTTTGGTTTTAGAAGCATTAAATTATAACATCTCATGCTATAGGAAGGGTCTCAGGTTTGGAATGGGAATGATTTGGATTTCACATCTCATGTTATAGGATGGTTCTCATGTTTGGTTTTAGAAGCATTGAAATATCACATCTCATGCTATCTGAAGGGTCTCAGGTTTGGAATGGGAAGGAGTTTGATATCACATCTCATGTTAGAGGTAGGATCTCAGGTTTGGTATTAGAGGCATTGAGATATGACATCTCATGCCATCAGAAGGGTCTCAGGATTGGAATGGGAAGGAGTTGGATATCACATCTCATGCTAAAGGGAGGGTCTAAGGTTTGGAAGGGGAAGGATTTGGACATCACATCTCATGTTATTGGAAGGATCTGAGGTTTGGTATTAGAAGCATTGAGATATCACATCTCATGCTATCGGAAGGGTCTCAGGTTTGGTATAAGCATTGAGATATCACATCTCTGCTATCGGAAGGGTCTCAGGATTGGAATGGGAAGGATTTGGATATCACATCTCATGTTATAGGAAGGGTCTCAGGTTTGGTATTAGAAGCATTGAGATATCACATCTCATGCTATATTAAGGGTCTCAGGAATGGAATGGGAAGGACTTGGATATCACATCTCATGATAAAGGAAGGGTCTAAGGTTTGGAAGGGGAAGGATTTGGATATCACATCTCATGTTATTGGACCGGTCTCAGGTTTGGTATTAGAAGCATTGAGATATCAAGTCTCATGGTATAGGACGGGAGTTTGATATCACATCTCATGCCATGGTATGGGTCTCAGGTTTTGTAGAAGCATTGGGATATCACATCTCATGCTATTGGAAGGGTATCAGGATTGGATTTGGAAGGAGTTGGATATCCCATCTCATGCTATAGGAAGGGTCTCAGGTTGGAGTAGAAGGAGTTGGATATCACATCTCATGTTATAGGAAGGGTCTCAGGATTGGAATGGGAAGGACTTGGATATCACATCTCATGTTATAGGAAGGATCTCAGGTTTTGTATTAGAAGCATTGAGATATCACATCTCATGCTATAGGAAGGGTCTCAGGATTGGAATGTGAAGCATTTGGATATCACATCTCATGCTAAAGGAAGGGTCTCAGGTTTGGTATAAGCATTGAGATATCACATCTCTGCTATCGGAAGGGTCTAAGGATTGGATTGGGAAGGAATTGGATATCCCTTCTCATGCTATAGGAAGGGTCTCAGGTTGGAATGGGTAGGAGTTGGATATCACATCTCATGTTATAGGAAGGGTCTCAAGATTGAAATGGGAAGGATTTGGATATCACATCTCTTGCTATAGGAAGGGTCTCAGGTTTTCTATTAGAAACATTGAGATATGACATCTCATGCTATAGGAAGGGTTTCAGTATTGGAATGGGAAGGATTTGGATATCACATCTCATGCTAAAGGAAGGGTCTCAGGTTTGGAAGGGGAAGGATTTGGATATCATATCTCATGTTATAGGACATATCTCATGTTATAGGACGGGTCCCAGGTTTGGTATTAGAAGCATTGAGATATCACATCTCATGGTATAGGAAGGGTCTCAGGATTGGAATGGGAAGGAGTTGGATCTCCCTTCTCATGCTACAGGAAGGGTCTCAGGTTGGAATGGGAAGGAGTTGGATATCACATCTCGTTATAGGAAGGGTCTCAGGATTGGAATGGGAAGGAATTGGATATCACATCTCTTGCTATAGGAAGGGTCTCAGGTTTGGAAGGGGAAGGATTTGGATATCATATCTCATGTTATAGGACCGGTCCCAGGTCTGGTATTAGAAGCATTGAGATATCACATCTCATGCTATAGGAGGAGTCTCAGGATTGGAATGGGAAGGAGTTGGATATCACGTCTCATGATATAGGAAGGGTCTCAGGATTGGAATGGGCAGGAGTTGAATATCACCTCTCATGCTAAAGGAAGGGTATCAGGTTTGATAGAAGCATTGAGATATCACATCTCATGCTATAGGAAGGAACTCAGGATTGGAATGGGAAGGAGTTGGATATCACATCTAATGCCATAGGAAGGGTCATCAGGTTTGGTATAAGCATTGAGATATCACATCTCTGCTATCGGAAGGGTCTCAGGATAGGAATGGTAAGGACTTAGAATTCACATCTCATACTATAGGGAGGGTCTCAGTTTTGATATTAGAAGCATTGAGCTATCACATCTCATGCTATCGGAAGGGTCTCAGGATTGGAATGGGATGGAGTTGGATATCACATCTCAAGCTATCTCAGGATTGGAATGGGAAGGAGTTTGATATTTCATCTCAAGCTATAGGAAGGGTCTCAGGTTTGGAAAGGGAAGGATTTGGATTTCACATCTCATGTTATAGGATGGTTCTCATGTTTGGTTTTAGAAGCATTGAGACATCACATCTCATGCTATCGGAAGGGTCTCAGGTTTGGAAAGGGAAGGATTTGGATTTCACATGTTATAGGATGGTTCTCAGGTTTGGTTTTAGAAGCATTAAATTATAACATCTCATGCTATAGGAAGGGTCTCAGGTTTGGAATGGGAAGGAGTTGGATATCACATCTCTGCTATCTGAAGGGTCTCAGGATTGGAATGGGAAGGAGTTGGATATCCCATCTCGTTATAGGAAGGGTCTCAGGTTTGGTATTAGAAGCAATGAGATATCACATCTCATGCTATAGGAAGGGTCTAAGGTTTGGAAGGGGACGGATTTGGGTATCACATCTGATGTTATAGGACCGGTCTCAGGTTTGGTATTTGAAGCATTGAGATATCAAGTCTCATGGTATAGGACGGGTCTCAGAATTGGAATGAGAAGGAGTTGGATATCACATCTCAAGCTATAGGAAGGGTCTCATGATTGGAATGGGAAGGAGTTGGATATCACATCTCATGTTATAGGAAGGGTCTCAGGATTGGAATGGGAAGGACTTGGATATCACATCTCATTCTATAGGAAGGCTCTCAGGGTTGGAAGGGGAAGGAGTTGGATATCACATTTCATGTTAGAGGTAGGATCTCAGGTTTGGTTTTAGAGGCATTGAGATATCACATCTCATGCCATCAGAAGGGTCTCAGGATTGGAATGGGAAGGAGTTGGATATCAAATCTCATGCTAAAGGGATGGTCTAAGGTTTGGAAGGGGAAGGATTTGGATATTCCATCTCATGTTATTGGACCGGTCTCAGGTTTGGTATTAGAAGCATTGAGATATCACATCTCATGCTATCGGAAGGGTCTTAGGTTTGGTATAAGCATTGAGATATCACATCTCTGCTATCGGAAGGGTCTCAGGATTGGAATGGGAAGGATTTGGATATCACAATTCATGTTATAGGAAGGGTCTCAGGTTTGGTATTAGAAGCATTGAGATATCACATCTCATGCTATAGGAAGGGTCTCAGGATTGGAATGGGAAGGACTTGGATATCACATCTCATGTTATAGGAAGGGTCTCAGGTTTGGTATTAGAAGCATTGAGATATCACATCTCATGCTATAGGAAGGGTCTCAGGAATGGAATGGGAAGGACTTGGATATCACATCTCATGATAAAGGAAGGGTCTAAGGTTTGGAAGGGGAAGGATTTGGATATCACATCTCATGTTATTGGACCGGTCTCAGGTTTGGTATTAGAAGCATTGAGATATCAAGTCTCATGGTATAGGACGGGAGTTTGATATCACATCTCATGCCATGGTATGGGTCTCAGGTTTTGTAGAAGCATTGGGATATCACATCTCATGCTATCGGAAGGGTATCAGGATTGGATTTGGAAGGAGTTGGATATCCCATCTTATGCTATAGGAAGGGTCTCAGGTTGGAATAGAAGGAGTTGGATATCACATCTCATGTTATAGGAAGGGTCTCAGGATTGGAATGGGAAGGACTTGGATATCACATCTCATGCTGTAGGAAGGGTCTCAGGTTTGGAAAAGGAAGGAGTTGGATATCACATTTCATGTTAGAGGTAGGATCTCAGGTTTGGTATTAGAGGCATTGAGATATCACATCTCATGCTATCAGAAGGGTATCAGGATTGGAATGGGAAGGAGTTGGGTATCACATCTCATGTTATAGGACCGGTCTCAGGTTTGGTATTTGAAGCATTGAGATATCAAGTCTCATGGTATAGGACGGTCTCAGAATTGGAATGAGAAGGAGTTGGATATCACATCTCAAGCTATAGGAAGGGTCTCATGATTGGAATGGGAAGGAGTTGGATATCACATCTCATGTTATAGGAAGGGTCTCAGGATTGGAATGGGAAGGACTTGGATATCACATCTCATTATATAGGAAGGCTCTCAGGGTTGGAAGGGGAAGGAGTTGGATATCACATTTCATGTTAGAGGTAGGATCTCAGGTTTGGTTTTAGAGGCATTGAGATATCACATCTCATGCCATCAGAAGGGTCTCAGGATTGGAATGGGAAGGAGTTGGATATCAAATCTCATGCTAAAGGGATGGTCTAAGGTTTGGAAGGGGAAGGATTTGGATATCACATCTCATGTTATTGGACCGGTCTCAGGTTTGGTATTAGAAGCATTGAGATATCACATCTCATGCTATCGGAAGGGTCTTAGGTTTGGTATAAGCATTGAGATATCACATCTCTGCTATCGGAAGGGTCTCAGGATTGGAACGGGAAGGATTTGGATATCACAATTCATGTTATAGGAAGGGTCTCAGGTTTGGTATTAGAAGCATTGAGATATCACATCTCATGCTATAGGAAGGGTCTCAGGATTGGAATGGGAAGGACTTGGATATCACATCTCATGTTATAGGAAGGGTCTCAGGTTTGGTATTAGAAGCATTGAGATATCACATCTCATGCTATAGGAAGGGTCTCAGGAATGGAATGGGAAGGACTTGGATATCACATCTCATGATAAAGGAAGGGTCTAAGGTTTGGAAGGGGAAGGATTTGGATATCACATCTCATGTTATTGGACCGGTCTCAGGTTTGGTATTAGAAGCATTGAGATATCAAGTCTCATGGTATAGGACGGGAGTTTGATATCACATCTCATGCCATGGTATGGGTCTCAGGTTTTGTAGAAGCATTGGGATATCACATCTCATGCTATCGGAAGGGTATCAGGATTGGATTTGGAAGGAGTTGGATATCCCATCTCATGCTATAGGAAGGGTCTCAGGTTGGAATAGAAGGAGTTGGATATCACATCTCATGTTATAGGAAGGGTCTCAGGATTGGAATGGGAAGGACTTGGATATCACATCTCATGCTGTAGGAAGGGTCTCAGGTTTGGAAAAGGAAGGAGTTGGATATCACATTTCATGTTAGAGGTAGGATCTCAGGTTTGGTATTAGAGGCATTGAGATATCACATCTCATGCTATCAGAAGGGTATCAGGATTGGAATGGGAAGGAGTTGGATATCACATCTCATGCTAAAGGGAGGGTCTCAGGTTTGGAATGGGAAGGATTTGGATATCACATCTCACGTTATAGGAAGGACCTTAGGTTTGGTATTAGAAGCATTGAGATATCACATCTCATGCTATAGGAAGGGTCTCGGGATTGGAATGGGAAGGAGTTGGATATCACATCTCATGTTATAGGAAGGATCTCAGGTTTGGTATTAGAAGCATTGAGATATCACATCTCATGCTATAGGAAGGGTCTCAGGATTGGAATGGGAAGGAGTTGGATATCACATCTCATGCTATGGGAAGGGTCTCAGGTTTGGTATAAGCATTGAAATATCACATCTCTGCTATCGGAAGGGTCTCAGGATTGGAATGGGAGGAGCTGGATATCACATCTCATGCTATGGGAAGGGTCTCAGGTTTGGTATAAGCATTGAAATATCACATCTCTGCTATCGGAAGGGTCTCAGGATTGGAATGGGAGGAGCTGGATATCACATCTCATGCTAAAGGAAGGGTCTCAGGTTTGGAAGGGGAAGGAGTTGGATATCACATCTCATGCTAAAGGGAGGGTCTCAGGTTTGGAATGGGAAGGATTTGGATATCACATCTCATGTTATAGGAAGGACCTTAGGTTTGGTATTAGAAGCATTGAGATATCACATCTCATGCTATAGGAAGGGTCTCGGGATTGGAATGGGAAGGAGTTGGATATCACATCTCATGTTATTGGAAGGATCTCAGGTTTGGTATTAGAAGCATTGAGATATCACATCTCATGCTATCGGAAGGGTCTTAGGTTTGGTATAAGCATTGAGATATCACATCTCTGCTATCGGAAGGGTCTCAGGATTGGAATGGGAAGGATTTGGATATCATAATTCATGTTATAGGAAGGGTCTCAGGTTTGGTATTAGAAGCATTGAGATATCACATCTCATGCTATAGGAAGGGTCTCAGGATTGGAATGGGAAGGACTTGGATATCACATCTCATGTTATAGGAAGGGTCTCAGGTTTGGTATTAGAAGCATTGAGATATCACATCTCATGCTATAGGAAGGGTCTCAGGAATGGAATGGGAAGGACTTGGATATCACATCTCATGATAAAGGAAGGGTCTAAGGTTTGGAAGGGGAAGGATTTGGATATCACATCTCATGTTATTGGACCGGTCTCAGGTTTGGTATTAGAAGCATTGAGATATCAAGTCTCATGGTATAGGACGGGAGTTTGATATCACATCTCATGCCATGGTATGGGTCTCAGGTTTTGTAGAAGCATTGGGATATCACATCTCATGCTATCGGAAGGGTATCAGGATTGGATTTGGAAGGAGTTGGATATCCCATCTCATGCTATAGGAAGGGTCTCAGGTTGGAATAGAAGGAGTTGGATATCACATCTCATGTTATAGGAAGGGTCTCAGGATTGGAATGGGAAGGACTTGGATATCACATCTCATGCTGTAGGAAGGGTCTCAGGTTTGGAAAAGGAAGGAGTTGGATATCACATTTCATGTTAGAGGTAGGATCTCAGGTTTGGTATTAGAGGCATTGAGATATCACATCTCATGCTATCAGAAGGGTATCAGGATTGGAATGGGAAGGAGTTGGGTATCACATCTCATGTTATAGGACCGGTCTCAGGTTTGGTATTTGAAGCATTGAGATATCAAGTCTCATGGTATAGGACGGTCTCAGAATTGGAATGAGAAGGAGTTGGATATCACATCTCAAGCTATAGGAAGGGTCTCATGATTGGAATGGGAAGGAGTTGGATATCACATCTCATGTTATAGGAAGGGTCTCAGGATTGGAATGGGAAGGACTTGGATATCACATCTCATTATATAGGAAGGCTCTCAGGGTTGGAAGGGGAAGGAGTTGGATATCACATTTCATGTTAGAGGTAGGATCTCAGGTTTGGTTTTAGAGGCATTGAGATATCACATCTCATGCCATCCGAAGGGTCTCAGGATTGGAATGGGAAGGAGTTGGATATCAAATCTCATGCTAAAGGGATGGTCTAAGGTTTGGAAGGGGAAGGATTTGGATATCACATCTCATGTTATTGGACCGGTCTCAGGTTTGGTATTAGAAGCATTGAGATATCACATCTCATGCTATCGGAAGGGTCTTAGGTTTGGTATAAGCATTGAGATATCACATCTCTGCTATCGGAAGGGTCTCAGGATTGGAACGGGAAGGATTTGGATATCACAATTCATGTTATAGGAAGGGTCTCAGGTTTGGTATTAGAAGCATTGAGATATCACATCTCATGCTATAGGAAGGGTCTCAGGATTGGAATGGGAAGGACTTGGATATCACATCTCATGTTATAGGAAGGGTCTCAGGTTTGGTATTAGAAGCATTGAGATATCACATCTCATGCTATAGGAAGGGTCTCAGGAATGGAATGGGAAGGACTTGGATATCACATCTCATGATAAGGGAAGGGTCTAAGGTTTGGAAGGGGAAGGATTTGGATATCACATCTCATGTTATTGGACCGGTCTCAGGTTTGGTATTAGAAGCATTGAGATATCAAGTCTCATGGTATAGGACGGGAGTTTGATATCACATCTCATGCCATGGTATGGGTCTCAGGTTTTGTAGAAGCATTGGGATATCACATCTCATGCTATCGGAAGGGTATCAGGATTGGATTTGGAAGGAGTTGGATATCCCATCTCATGCTATAGGAAGGGTCTCAGGTTGGAATAGAAGGAGTTGGATATCACATCTCATGTTATAGGAAGGGTCTCAGGATTGGAATGGGAAGGACTTGGATATCACATCTCATGCTGTAGGAAGGGTCTCAGGTTTGGAAAAGGAAGGAGTTGGATATCACATTTCATGTTAGAGGTAGGATCTCAGGTTTGGTATTAGAGGCATTGAGATATCACATCTCATGCTATCAGAAGGGTATCAGGATTGGAATGGGAAGGAGTTGGATATCACATCTCATGCTAAAGGGAGGGTCTCAGGTTTGGAATGGGAAGGATTTGGATATCACATCTCACGTTATAGGAAGGACCTTAGGTTTGGTATTAGAAGCATTGAGATATCACATCTCATGCTATAGGAAGGGTCTCGGGATTGGAATGGGAAGGAGTTGGATATCACATCTCATGTTATAGGAAGGATCTCAGGTTTGGTATTAGAAGCATTGAGATATCACATCTCATGCTATAGGAAGGGTCTCAGGATTGGAATGGGAAGGAGTTGGATATCAGATCTCATGCTATGGGAAGGGTCTCAGGTTTGGTATAAGCATTGAAATATCACATCTCTGCTATCGGAAGGGTCTCAGGATTGGAATGGGAGGAGCTGGATATCACATCTCATGCTATGGGAAGGGTCTCAGGTTTGGTATAAGCATTGAAATATCACATCTCTGCTATCGGAAGGGTCTCAGGATTGGAATGGGAGGAGCTGGATATCACATCTCATGCTAAAGGAAGGGTCTCAGGTTTGGAAGGGGAAGGAGTTGGATATCACATCTCATGCTAAAGGGAGGGTCTCAGGTTTGGAATGGGAAGGATTTGGATATCACATCTCATGTTATAGGAAGGACCTTAGGTTTGGTATTAGAAGCATTGAGATATCACATCTCATGCTATAGGAAGGGTCTCGGGATTGGAATGGGAAGGAGTTGGATATCACATCTCATGTTATTGGAAGGATCTCAGGTTTGGTATTAGAAGCATTGAGATATCACATCTCATGCTATCGGAAGGGTCTTAGGTTTGGTATAAGCATTGAGATATCACATCTCTGCTATCGGAAGGGTCTCAGGATTGGAATGGGAAGGATTTGGATATCATAATTCATGTTATAGGAAGGGTCTCAGGTTTGGTATTAGAAGCATTGAGATATCACATCTCATGCTATAGGAAGGGTCTCAGGATTGGAATGGGAAGGACTTGGATATCACATCTCATGCTATGGGAAGGGTCTCAGGTTTGGTATAAGCATTGAAATATCACATCTCTGCTATCGGAAGGGTCTCAGGATTGGAATGGGAGGAGCTGGATATCACATCTCATGCTATGGGAAGGGTCTCAGGTTTGGTATAAGCATTGAAATATCACATCTCTGCTATCGGAAGGGTCTCAGGATTGGAATGGGAGGAGCTGGATATCACATCTCATGCTAAAGGAAGGGTCTCAGGTTTGGAAGGGGAAGGAGTTGGATATCACATCTCATGCTAAAGGGAGGGTCTCAGGTTTGGAATGGGAAGGATTTGGATATCACATCTCATGTTATAGGAAGGACCTTAGGTTTGGTATTAGAAGCATTGAGATATCACATCTCATGCTATAGGAAGGGTCTCGGGATTGGAATGGGAAGGAGTTGGATATCACATCTCATGTTATTGGAAGGATCTCAGGTTTGGTATTAGAAGCATTGAGATATCACATCTCATGCTATCGGAAGGGTCTTAGGTTTGGTATAAGCATTGAGATATCACATCTCTGCTATCGGAAGGGTCTCAGGATTGGAATGGGAAGGATTTGGATATCATAATTCATGTTATAGGAAGGGTCTCAGGTTTGGTATTAGAAGCATTGAGATATCACATCTCATGCTATAGGAAGGGTCTCAGGATTGGAATGGGAAGGACTTGGATATCACATCTCATGTTATAGGAAGGGTCTCAGGTTTGGTATTAGAAGCATTGAGATATCACATCTCATGCTATAGGAAGGGTCTCAGGAATGGAATGGGAAGGACTTGGATATCACATCTCATGATAAAGGAAGGGTCTAAGGTTTGGAAGGGGAAGGATTTGGATATCACATCTCATGTTATTGGACCGGTCTCAGGTTTGGTATTAGAAGCATTGAGATATCAAGTCTCATGGTATAGGACGGGAGTTTGATATCACATCTCATGCCATGGTATGGGTCTCAGGTTTTGTAGAAGCATTGGTATATCACATCTCATGCTATCGGAAGGGTATCAGGATTGGATTTGGAAGGAGTTGGATATCCCATCTCATGCTATAGGAAGGGTCTCAGGTTGGAATAGAAGGAGTTGGATATCACATCTCATTTTATAGGAAGGGTCTCAGGATTGGAATGGGAAGGACTTGGATATCACATCTCATGCTGTAGGAAGGGTCTCAGGTTTGGAAAAGGAAGGAGTTGGATATCACATTTCATGTTAGAGGTAGGATCTCAGGTTTGGTATTAGAGGCATTGAGATATCAGATCTCATGCTATCAGAAGGGTATCAGGATTGGAATGGGAAGGAGTTGGATATCACATCTCATGCTAAAGGGAGGGTCTCAGGTTTGGAATGGGAAGGATTTGGATATCACATCTCATGTTATAGGAAGGACCTTAGGTTTGGTATTAGAAGCATTGAGATATCACATCTCATGCTATAGGAAGGGTCTCAGGATTGGAATGGGAAGGAGTTGGATATCACATCTCATGCTATGGGAAGGGTCTCAGGTTTGGTATAAGCATTGAAATGTCACATCTCTGCTATCGGAAGGGTCTCAGGATTGGAATGGGAGGAGCTATATATCACATCTCATGCTAAAGGAAGGGTCTCAGGTTTGGAAGGGGAAGGATTTGGATATCACATCTCATGTTATAGGACGGGTCTCAGGTTTGGTATTAGAAGCATTGTGTTATCACATCTCATGCTATAGGGTGTGTCTCAGGATTGGAATGGGAAGGAGTTGGATATCACATCTCATGCTATAGGAAGGGTTTCAGGTTTGGTAGAAGCATTGAGATATCACATCTCATGCTATAGGAAGAGTCTCAGGTTTGGGAAGGGAAGGATTTGGATTTCACATCTCATGTTATAGGATGGTTCTCATGTTTGGTTTTTGAAGCATTGAGATATCACATCTCATGCTATCGGAAGGGTCTCAGGTTTGGAATGGGAAGGAGTTGGATATCACATCTCATGTTATAGGAAGGGTCTCAGGTTTGGAATGGGAAGGAGTTGGATATGACATCTCTTGTTATAGGGAGGGTCTCAGGATTTGAATGGTAAGGAGTTGGATATCACATCTCATGCTATAGGAAGGGTCTCAGGTTGGAATGGGAAGGAGTTGGATATCACATCTCATGTTATATACAGGAAGGGTCTCAGGATTGGAATGGGAAGGATTTGGATATCACATCTCTTGCTATAGGAAGGGTCTCAGGTTTTTTATTAGAAACATTGAGATATCACATCTCATGCTATAGGAAGGGTTTTAGGATTGGAATGGGAAGTATTTGGATATCACATCTCATGCTAAAGGAAGGGTCTCAGGTTTGGAAGGGGAAGGATTTGGATATCACATCTCATCCAATAGGAAGGGTCTCAGGTTTGGAATGGGAAGGAATTGGATATCACATCTCATGTTATAGGAAGGGTCTCAGGTTTTTTATTAGAAACATTGAGATATCACATCTCATGTTATAGGACGGTTCCCAGGTTTGGTATTAGAAGCATTGAGATATCACATCTCATGGTATAGGAAGGGTCTCAGGGTTGGAATGGGAAGGAGTTGGATATCACATCTCATCCAATAGGAAGGGTCTCAGGTTTGGAATGGGAAGGAATTGGATATCACATCTCATGTTATAGGAAGGATCTCAGGTTTGGTATTAGAAGCATTGAGATATCACATCTCATGCTATAGGAAGGGTCTCAGGATTGGAATGTGAAGGATTTGGATATCACATCTCATGCTAAAGGAAGGGTCTCAGGTTTGGTAGAAGCATTGAGATATCACATCTCATGCTATAGGAAGGGTCTCAGGATTTGAATGGCAAGGAGTTGGATATCACATCTCATGCCATAGGAAGGGTCTCAGGTTTGGTATAAGCATTGAGATATCACATCTCTGCTATCGGAAGGTTCTCAGGATTGGATTGGGAAGGAGTTGGATATCCCTTCCCATGCTATAGGAAGTGTCTCAGGTTGGAAGGGGAAGGAGTTGAATATCACATCTCATGTTATAGGAAGGGTCTCAGGATTGGAATGGGAAGGATTTGGATATCACATCTCTTGCTATAGGAAGGGTCTCAGGATTGGAATGGGAAGGATTTGGATATCACATCTCATGTCATAGGAAGGATCTCAGGTTTGGTATTAGAAGCATTGATATATCACATCTCATGCTATAGTAAGGGTCTCATGTTTGGAATGGGAAGGAGTTGGATATCACATATGCTATAGGAAGTGTCTCAGGTTTGGAACGGGAAGGAGTTGGATATCACATCTCATGTTATAGGAAGGGTCTCAGGTTTGGTATAAGCATTGAGATATCACATCTCTGCTATCAGGAGTGGCTCAGGATTGGAATGGGAAGGAGTTGGATATCCCATCTCATGTTAAAGGACGGGTCTCTGGTTTGGTATTAGAATCATTGAGATATCACATCGCATGCTGTAGGAAGGGTCTAAGGATTGGAATGGGATGGACTTGGAAATCACATCTCATGCTATAGGTAGGCTCTCAGGTTTGGTATAAGCATTGAGATATCACATCTCATGCTATAGGAAGGGTCTCAGGATTGGAATGGGAAGGATTTGGATATCACATCTCATGCTATAGGAAGGGTCTCAGATTTGGTATAAGCATTGAGATATCACATCTCATGCTATAGGAAGGGTCTCAGGATTGGAATGGGAAGGAGTTGTATATGACATCTCAAGCCTTAGGAAGGGTCTCAGGTTTGGTATAAGCATTGAGATATCACATCTCTGCTATCGGAAGGGTCTCAGGATTGGAATGGGAAGGAGTTGGATATCCCATCTCATGTTATAGGAAGGGTCTCAGGTTTGGTATTAGAAGCATTGAGATATCACATCTCATGCTATAGGAAGGGTCTCAGGATTGGAATGGGAAGGACTTGGATGTCACATCTCATGCTATAGGGAGGGTCTCAAGTTTGATATTAGAAGCATTGAGATAACAAATCTCATGATATCGGAAGGGTCTCAGGATTGGAATGGGAAGGAGTTGGATATCACATCTCATTATAAAGGAAGGGTCTAAGGTTTGGAAGGGGAAGGATTTGGATATCACATCTCATGTTATAGGACGGGTCTCAGGTTTGGTATTAGAAGCATTGAGATATCAAGTCTCATGGTATAAGAAGGGTCTCAGAATTGGAATGGGAAGGAGTTGGATATCACATCTCAAGCTATAGGAAGCGTCTCAGGATTGGAATGGGAAGGAGTTTGATATCACATCTCATGCCATAGTATGGGTCTCAGGTTTGGTAGAAGCATTGGGATATCACATCTCATGCTATAGGAAGGGTCTCAGGATTGGAATGGGAAGAAGTTGGATATCACATCTCAAGCTATAGGAAGGGTCTCAGGTTTGGTATAAGCATTGAGATATCACATCTCATGCTATAGGAAGGGTCTCAGGGTTGGAATGGGAAGGAGTTGTTTATGACATCTCATGCCATAGGAAGGGTCTCAGGTTTGGTATAAGCATTGAGATTTCACATCACATGCTATAGGAAGGGTCTCAGGATTGGAATGGGAAGTACTTGGATATCACATCACATGCTATAGGAAGGGTCTCAGGATTGGAATGGGAAGGACTTGGATATCACATCTCATGCTATAGGCAGGGTCTCAGGTTTGGAAAGGGAAGGAGATGGATATCACATTTCATGTTAGAGGTAGGATCTCAGGTTTGGTATTAGAGGCAATGAGATATCACATCTCATGCTATCAGAAGGGTCTCAGGATTGGAATGGGAAGGAGTTGGATATCACATTTCATGCTAAAGGGAGGGTCTCAGGTTTGGAAGAGGAAGGATTTGGAAATCACATCTCATATTATAGGAAGGATCTCAGGTTTGGTATTAGAAGCATTGAGATATCACATCTCATGCTATCGGAAGGATCTCAGGTTTGGTATAAGAGGCATTGAGATATCACATCTCATGCTATCATAAGGGTCTCAGGATTGGAATGGGAAGGAGTTGGATATCACATCTCATGTTATAGGAAGGATCTCAGGTTTGGTATTAGAAGCATTGAGACATCACATCTCATGCTATAGGAAGGGTCTCAGGATTGGAATGGGAAGGAGTTGGATATCACATCTCATGCTATAGGAAGGGTCTCAGGTTTGGTATAAGCATTGAGATATCACATCTCATGCTATAGGAAGGGTCTCAGGATTGGAATGGGAAGGATTTGGATATCACATCTTATGCTATAGGAAGGGTCTCAGGTTTGGTATAAGCATTGAGATATCACATGTCATGCTATAGGAAGGGTCTCAGGATTGGAATGGGAAGAAGTTGGATATCACATCTCATGCTATAGGAAGGGTCTTAGGGTTGGAATGGGAAGGAGTTGTATATGACATCTCATGCCATAGGAAGGGTCTCAGGTTTGGTATAAGCATTGAGATATCACATCACATGCTATAGGAAGGGTCTCAGGATTGGAATGGGAAGGACTTGGATATCACTTCTCATGCTATAGGCAGGGTCTCAGGTTTGGAAAGGGAAGGAGATGGATATCACATTTCATGTTAGAGGTAGGATCTCAGGTTTGGTATTAGAGGCATTGAGATATCACATCTCATGCTATCAGAAGGGTCTCAGGATTGGAATGGGAAGGAGTTGGATATCACATTTCATGCTAAAGGGAGGGTCTCAGGTTTGGAAGGGGAAGGATTTGGAAATCACATCTCATATTATAGGAAGGATCTCAGGTTTGGTATTAGAAGCATTGAGATATCACATCTCATGCTATCGGAAGGATCTCAGGTTTGGTATAAGAGGCATTGAGATATCACATCTCATGCTATCATAAGGGTCTCAGGATTGGAATGGGAAGGAGTTGGATATCACATCTCATGTTATAGGAAGGATCTCAGGTTTGGTATTAGAAGCATTGAGACATCACATCTCATGCTATAGGAAGGGTCTCAGGATTGGAATGGGAAGGAGTTGGATATCACATCTCATGCTATAGGAAGGGTCTCAGGTTTGGTATAAGCATTGAGATATCACATCTCATGCTATAGGAAGGGTCTCAGGATTGGAATGGGAAGGATTTGGATATCACATCTTATGCTATAGGAAGGGTCTCAGGTTTGGTATAAGCATGGAGATATCACTTCTCATGCTATAGGAAGGGTCTCAGGATTGGAATGGGAAGGAGTTGGATATCACATCTCATGCTATAGGAAGGGTCTCAGATTTGGTATAAGCATTGAGATATCACATCTCATGCTATAGGAAGGGTCTCAGGATTGGAATGGGAAGGAGTTGTATATGACATCTCAGGCCATAGGAAGGGTCTCAGATTTGGTATAAGCATTGAGATATCACATCTCATGATATCGGAAGGGTCTCAGGATTGGAATGGGAAGGAGTTGGATATCACATTTCATGATAAAGGAAGGGTCTAAGGTTTGGAAGGGGAAGGATTTGGATATCACATCTCATGTTATAGGATGGGTCTCAGGTTTGGTAGAAGCATTGGGATATCACATCTCATGCTATCGGAAGGGTATCAGTATTGGATTTGGAAGGAGTTGGATATCCCATCTCATGCTATAGGAAGGGTCTCAGGTTGGAATGGGAAGGAGTTGGATATCACATTTCATGTTATAGGAAGGGTCTCAGGATTGGAATGGGAAGGACTTGGATATCATATCTCATGCTATAGGAAGGCTCTCAGGTTTGGAAGGGGAAGGAGTTGGATATCACATTTCATGTTAGAGGAAGGATCTCAGGTTTGGTATTAGAGGCCTTGAGATATCACATCTCATGCTATAGGAAGGGTCTCAGGATTGGAATGGGAAGGAGTTGGATATCACATCTCAAGCTATAGGAAGGGTCTCAGGTTTGGTATAAGCATTGAGATATCACATCTCATGCTATAGGAAGGGTCTCAGGATTGGAATGGGAAGAAGTTGGATATCACATCGCATGCTATAGGAAGGGTCTCAGGTTTGGTATAAGCATTGAGATATCACATCTCATGCTATAGGAAGGGTCTCAGGATTGGAATGGGAAGGAGTTGTATATGCCATCTCATGCCATAGGAAGGGTCTCAGGTTTGGTATAAGCATTGAGATATCACATCACATGCTATAGGAAGGGTCTCAGGATTGGAATGGGAAGGACTTGGATATCACATATCATGCTATAGGCAGGGTCTCAGGTTTGGAAAGGGAAGGAGATGGATATCACATTTCATGTTAGAGGTAGGATCTCAGGTTTGGTATAAGCATTGAGATATCACATCTCATGCTATAGGAAGGGTCTCAGGATTGGAATGGGAAGGAGTTGTATATGACATCTCAAGCCTTAGGAAGGGTCTCAGGTTTGGTATAAGCATTGAGATATCACATCTCTGCTATCGGAAGGGTCTCAGGATTGGAATGGGAAGGAGTTGGATATCCCATCTCATGTTATAGGAAGGGTCTCAGGTTTGGTATTAGAAGCATTGAGATATTACATCTCATGCTATAGGAAGGGTCTCAGGATTGGAATGGGAAGGAGTTGGATATCACATCTCATTATAAAGGAAGGGTCTAAGGTTTGGAAGGGGAAGGATTTGGATATCATATCTCATGTTATAGGACGGGTCTCAGGTTTGGTATTAGAAGCATTGAGATATCAAGTCTCATGGTATAAGAAGGGTCTCAGAATTGGAATGGGAAGGAGTTGGATATCACATCTCAAGCTATAGGAAGCGTCTCAGGATTGGAATGGGAAGGAGTTTGATATCACATCTCATGCCATAGTATGGGTCTCAGGTTTGGTAGAAGCATTGGGATATCACATCTCATGCTATAGGAAGGGTCTCAGGATTGGAATGGGAAGAAGTTGGATATCACATCTCAAGCTATAGGAAGGGTCTCAGGTTTGGTATAAGCATTGAGATATCACATCTCATGCTATAGGAAGGGTCTCAGGGTTGGAATGGGAATGAGTTGTATATGACATCTCATGCCATAGGAAGGGTCTCAGGTTTGGTATAAGCATTGAGATATCACATCACATGCTATAGGAAGGGTCTCAGGATTGGAATGGGAAGGACTTGGATATCACATCACATGCTATAGGAAGGGTCTCAGGATTGGAATGGGAAGGACTTGGATATCACATCTCATGCTATAGGCAGGGTCTCAGGTTTGGAAAGGGAAGGAGATGGATATCTCATTTCATGTTAGAGGTAGGATCTCAGGTTTGGTATTAGAGGCAATGAGATATCACATCTCATGCTATCAGAAGGGTCTCAGGATTGGAATGGGAAGGAGTTGGATATCACATTTCATGCTAAAGGGAGGGTCTCAGGTTTGGAAGGGGAAGGATTTGGAAATCACATCTCATATTATAGGAAGGATCTCAGGTTTGGTATTAGAAGCATTGAGATATCACATCTCATGCTATCGGAAGGATCTCAGGTTTGGTATAAGAGGCATTGAGATATCACATCTCATGCTATCATAAGGGTCTCAGGATTGGAATGGGAAGGAGTTGGATATCACATCTCATGTTATAGGAAGGATCTCAGGTTTGGTATTAGAAGCATTGAGACATCACATCTCATGCTATAGGAAGGGTCTCAGGATTGGAATGGGAAGGAGTTGGATATCACATCTCATGCTATAGGAAGGGTCTCAGGTTTGGTATAAGCATTGAGATATCACATCTCATGCTATAGGAAGGGTCTCAGGATTGGAATGGGAAGGATTTGGATATCACATCTTATGCTATAGGAAGGGTCTCAGGTTTGGTATAAGCACTGAGATATCACATCTCATGCTATAGGAAGGGTCTCAGGATTGGAATGGGAAGAAGTTGGATATCACATCTCATGCTATAGGAAGGGTCTCAGGTTTGGTATAAGCATTGAGATATCACATCTCATGCTATAGGAAGGGTCTCAGGGTTGGAATGGGAAGGAGTTGTATATGACATCTCATGCCATAGGAAGGGTCTCAGGTTTGGTATAAGCATTGAGATATCACATCACATGCTATAGGAAGGGTCTCACGATTGGAATGGGAAGGACTTGGATATCACATCTCATGCTATAGGCAGGGTCTCAGGGTTGGAAAGGGAAGGAGATGGATATCACATTTCATGTTAGAGGTAGGATCTCAGGTTTGGTATTAGAGGCATTGAGATATCACATCTCATGCTATCAGAAGGGTCTCAGGATTGGAATGGGAAGGAGTTGGATATCACATTTCATGCTAAAGGGAGGGTCTCAGGTTTGGAAGGGGAAGGATTTGGAAATCACATCTCATATTATAGGAAGGATCTCAGGTTTGGTATTAGAAGCATTGAGATATCACATCTCATGCTATCGGAAGGATCTCAGGTTTGGTATAAGAGGCATTGAGATATCACATCTCATGCTATCATAAGGGTCTCAGGATTGGAATGGGAAGGAGTTGGATATCACATCTCATGTTATAGGAAGGATCTCAGGTTGGGTATTAGAAGCATTGAGACATCACATCTCATGCTATAGGAAGGGTCTCAGGTTTGGAATGGGAAGGAGTTGGATATCACATCTCATGCTATAGGAAGGGTCTCAGGTTTGGTATAAGCATTGAGATATCACATCTCATGCTATAGGAAGGGTCTCAGGATTGGAAAGGGAAGGATTTGGATATCACATCTTATGCTATAGGAAGGGTCTCAGGTTTGGTATAAGCATGGAGATATCACTTCTCATGCTATAGGAAGGGTCTCAGGATTGGAATGGGAAGGAGTTGGATATCCCATCTCATGCTATAGGAAGGGTCTCAGATTTGGTATAAGCATTGAGATATCACATCTCATGCTATAGGAAGGGTCTCAGGATTGGAATGGGAAGGAGTTGTATATGACATCTCAGGCCATAGGAAGGGTCTCAGATTTGGTATAAGCATTGAGATATCACATCTCATGATATCGGAAGGGTCTCAGGATTGGAATGGGAAGGAGTTGGATATCACATCTCATTATAAAGGAAGGGTCTAAGGTTTGGAAGGGGATGGATTTGGATATCACATCTCATGTTATAGGACGGGTCTCAGGTTTGGTATTAGAAGCATTGAGATATCAAGTGTCATGGTATAAGAAGGGTCTCAGAATTGGAATGGGAAGGAGTTGGATATCACATCTCAAGCTATAGGAAGCGTCTCAGGATTGGAATGGGAAGGAGTTTGATATCACATCTCATGCCATAGTATGGGTCTCAGGTTTGGTAGAAGCATTGGGATATCACATCTCATGCTATCGGAAGGGTATCAGTATTGGATTTGGAAGGAGTTGGATATCCCATCTCATGCTATAGGAAGGGTCTCAGGTTAGAATGGGAAGGAGTTGGATATCACATTTCATGTTATAGGAAGGGTCTCAGGATTGGAATGGGAAGGACTTGGATATCATATCTCATGCTATAGGAAGGCTCTCAGGTTTGGAAGGGGAAGGAGTTGGATATCACATTTCATGTTAGAGGAAGGATCTCAGGTTTGGTATTAGAGGCCTTGAGATATTACATTCTTGCTATAGTAAGGGTCTCATGTTTGGAATGGGAAGGAGTTGGATATCACATATGCTATAGGAAGTGTCTCAGGTTTGGAACGGGAAGGAGTTGGATATCACATCTCATGTTATAGGAAGGGTCTCAGGTTTGGTATAAGCATTGAGATATCACATCTCTGCTATCAGGAGTGGCTCAGGATTGGAATGGGAAGGAGTTGGATATCCCATCTCATGTTAAAGGACGGGTCTCTGGTTTGGTATTAGAATCATTGAGATATCACATCGCATGCTGTAGGAAGGGTCTAAGGATTGGAATGGGATGGACTTGGATATCACATCTCATGCTATAGGTAGGCTCTCAGGTTTGGTATAAGCATTGAGATATCACATCTCATGCTATAGGAAGGGTCTCAGGATTGGAATGGGAAGGATTTGGATATCACATCTCATGCTATAGGAAGGGTCTCAGATTTGGTATAAGCATTGAGATATCACATCTCATGCTATAGGAAGGGTCTCAGGATTGGAATGGGAAGGAGTTGTATATGACATCTCAAGCCTTAGGAAGGGTCTCAGGTTTGGTATAAGCATTGAGATATCACATCTCTGCTATCGGAAGGGTCTCAGGATTGGAATGGGAAGGAGTTGGATATCCCATCTCATGTTATAGGAAGGGTCTCAGGTTTGGTATTAGAAGCATTGAGATATTACATCTCATGCTATAGGAAGGGTCTCAGGATTGGAATGGGAAGGAGTTGGATATCACATCTCATTATAAAGGAAGGGTCTAAGGTTTGGAAGGGGAAGGATTTGGATATCATATCTCATGTTATAGGACGGGTCTCAGGTTTGGTATTAGAAGCATTGAGATATCAAGTCTCATGGTATAAGAAGGGTCTCAGAATTGGAATGGGAAGGAGTTGGATATCACATCTCAAGCTATAGGAAGCGTCTCAGGATTGGAATGGGAAGGAGTTTGATATCACATCTCATGCCATAGTATGGGTCTCAGGTTTGGTAGAAGCATTGGGATATCACATCTCATGCTATAGGAAGGGTCTCAGGATTGGAATGGGAAGAAGTTGGATATCACATCTCAAGCTATAGGAAGGGTCTCAGGTTTGGTATAAGCATTGAGATATCACATCTCATGCTATAGGAAGGGTCTCAGGGTTGGAATGGGAAGGAGTTGTATATGACATCTCATGCCATAGGAAGGGTCTCAGGTTTGGTATAAGCATTGAGATATCACATCACATGCTATAGGAAGGGTCTCAGGATTGGAATGGGAAGGACTTGGATATCACATCACATGCTATAGGAAGGGTCTCAGGATTGGAATGGGAAGGACTTGGATATCACATCTCATGTTATAGGCAGGGTCTCAGGTTTGGAAAGGGAAGGAGATGGATATCACATTTCATGTTAGAGGTAGGATCTCAGGTTTGGTATTAGAGGCAATGAGATATCACATCTCATGCTATCAGAAGGGTCTCAGGATTGGAATGGGAAGGAGTTGGATATCACATTTCATGCTAAAGGGAGGGTCTCAGGTTTGGAAGGGGAAGGATTTGGAAATCACATCTCATATTATAGGAAGGATCTCAGGTTTGGTATTAGAAGCATTGAGATATCACATCTCATGCTATCGGAAGGATCTCAGGTTTGGTATAAGAGGCATTGAGATATCACATCTCATGCTATCATAAGGGTCTCAGGATTGGAATGGGAAGGAGTTGGATATCACATCTCATGTTATAGGAAGGATCTCAGGTTTGGTATTAGAAGCATTGAGACATCACATCTCATGCTATAGGAAGGGTCTCAGGATTGGAATGGGAAGGAGTTGGATATCACATCTCATGCTATAGGAAGGGTCTCAGGTTTGGTATAAGCATTGAGATATCACATCTCATGCTATAGGAAGGGTCTCAGGATTGGAATGGGAAGGATTTGGATATCACATCTTATGCTATAGGAAGGGTCTCAGGTTTGGTATAAGCACTGAGATATCACATCTCATGCTATAGGAAGGGTCTCAGGATTGGAATGGGAAGAAGTTGGATATCACATCTCATGCTATAGGAAGGGTCTCAGGTTTGGTATAAGCATTGAGATATCACATCTCATGCTATAGGAAGGGTCTCAGGGTTGGAATGGGAAGGAGTTGTATATGACATCTCATGCCATAGGAAGGGTCTCAGGTTTGGTATAAGCATTGAGATATCACATCACATGCTATAGGAAGGGTCTCACGATTGGAATGGGAAGGACTTGGATATCACATCTCATGCTATAGGCAGGGTCTCAGGGTTGGAAAGGGAAGGAGATGGATATCACATTTCATGTTAGAGGTAGGATCTCAGGTTTGGTATTAGAGGCATTGAGATATCACATCTCATGCTATCAGAAGGGTCTCAGGATTGGAATGGGAAGGAGTTGGATATCACATTTCATGCTAAAGGGAGGGTCTCAGGTTTGGAAGGGGAAGGATTTGGAAATCACATCTCATATTATAGGAAGGATCTCAGGTTTGGTATTAGAAGCATTGAGATATCACATCTCATGCTATCGGAAGGATCTCAGGTTTGGTATAAGAGGCATTGAGATATCACATCTCATGCTATCATAAGGGTCTCAGGATTGGAATGGGAAGGAGTTGGATATCACATCTCATGTTATAGGAAGGATCTCAGGTTTGGTATTAGAAGCATTGAGACATCACATCTCATGCTATAGGAAGGGTCTCAGGATTGGAATGGGAAGGAGTTGGATATCACATCTCATGCTATAGGAAGGGTCTCAGGTTTGGTATAAGCATTGAGATATCACATCTCATGCTATAGGAAGGGTCTCAGGATTGGAAAGGGAAGGATTTGGATATCACATCTTATGCTATAGGAAGGGTCTCAGGTTTGGTATAAGCATGGAGATATCACTTCTCATGCTATAGGAAGGGTCTCAGGATTGGAATGGGAAGGAGTTGGATATCCCATCTCATGCTATAGGAAGGGTCTCAGATTTGGTATAAGCATTGAGATATCACATCTCATGCTATAGGAAGGGTCTCAGGATTGGAATGAGAAGGAGTTGTATATGACATCTCAGGCCATAGGAAGGGTCTCAGATTTGGTATAAGCATTGAGATATCACATCTCATGATATCGGAAGGGTCTCAGGATTGGAATGGGAAGGAGTTGGATATCACATCTCATTATAAAGGAAGGGTCTAAGGTTTGGAAGGGGATGGATTTGGATATCACATCTCATGTTATAGGACGGGTCTCAGGTTTGGTATTAGAAGCATTGAGATATCAAGTGTCATGGTATAAGAAGGGTCTCAGAATTGGAATGGGAAGGAGTTGGATATCACATCTCAAGCTATAGGAAGCGTCTCAGGATTGGAATGGGAAGGAGTTTGATATCACATCTCATGCCATAGTATGGGTCTCAGGTTTGGTAGAAGCATTGGGATATCACATCTCATGCTATCGGAAGGGTATCAGTATTGGATTCGGAAGGAGTTGGATATCCCATCTCATGCTATAGGAAGGGTCTCAGGTTAGAATGGGAAGGAGTTGGATATCACATTTCATGTTATAGGAAGGGTCTCAGGATTGGAATGGGAAGGACTTGGATATCATATCTCATGCTATAGGAAGGCTCTCAGGTTTGGAAGGGGAAGGAGTTGGATATCACATTTCATGTTAGAGGAAGGATCTCAGGTTTGGTATTAGAGGCCTTGAGATATCACATCTCATGCTATAGGAAGGGTCTCAGGATTGGAATGGGAAGGAGTTGGATATCACATCTCATGCTATAGGAAGGGTCTCAGGTTTGGTATAAGAATTGAGATATCACATCTCATGCTATAGGAAGGGTCTCAGGGTTGGAATGGGAAGGAGTTGTATATGACATCTCATGCCATAGGAAGGGTCTCAGGTTTGGTATAAGCATTGAGATATCACATCACATGCTATAGGAAGGGTCTCAGGATTGGAATGGGAAGGACTTGGATATCACATCTCATGCTATAGGCAGGGTCTCAGGTTTGGAAAGGGAAGGAGATGGATATCACATTTCATGTTAGAGGTAGGATCTCAGGTTTGGTATTAGAGGCATTGAGATATCACATCTCATGCTATCAGAAGGGTCTCAGGATTGGAATGGGAAGGAGTTGGATATCAAATCTCATGCTAAAGGGATGGTCTAAGGTTTGGAAGGGGAGGGATTTGGACATCATATCTCATGTTATTGGAAGGATCTCAGGTTTGGTATTAGAAGCATTGAGATATCACATCTCATGCTATCGGAAGAGTCTTAGGTTTGGTATAAGCATTGAGATATCACATCTCTGCTATCGGAAGGGTCTCAGGATTGGAATGGGAAGGATTTGGATATCACAATTCATGTTATAGGGAGGGTCTCAGTTTTCATATTAGAAGCATTGAGATATCACATATGCTATTGGAAGGGTCTCAGTATTGGAATGGGAAGGAGTTGGATATCACATCTCATGTTATAGGGAGGGTCTCAGTTTTGATATTAGAAGCATTGAGATATCACATATGCTATTGGAAGGGTCTCAGTATTGGAATTGGAAGGAGTTGGATATCACATATGCTAAAGGAAAGGTCTCAGGTTTGGAATGGGAAGGAGTTGGATATCACGTCTCATGTTATAGGAAGGGTCTCAGGTTTGGAATGGGAAGGAGTTGAATATCACATCTCATGCTAAAGGAAGGGTCATCAGGTTCGGTATAAGCATTGAGATATCACATCTCTGCTATCGGAAGGGTCTCAGGATAGGAATGGGAAGGACGTAGATTTCACATCTCATACTATAGGGAGGGTCTCAGTTTTGATATTAGAAGCATTGAGCTATCACATCTCATGCTATCGGAAGGGTCTCAGGATTGGAATGGGATGGAGTTGGATATCACATCTCAAGCTATCTCAGGATTGTAATGGGAAGGAGTTTGATATCACATATCAAGCTATAGGAAGGGTCTCAGGTTTGGAAGGGGAAGGATTTGGATCTCACATCTCAAGCTATCTCAGGATTGGAATGGGAAGGAGTTTGATATTTCATCTCAAGCTATAGGAAGGGTCTCAGGTTTGGAAAGGGAAGGATTTGGATTTCACATCTCATGTTATAGGATGGTTCTCATGTTTGGTTTTAGAAGCATTGAGATATCACATCTCATGCTATGGGAAGGGTCTCAGGTTTGGAATGGGAAGGAGTTGGTTATCACATCTCATGCTAAAGGAAAGTTCTCAGGTCTGGAAGGGGAAGGATTTGGATCTCACATCTCATGTTTTAGGACGGGTCTCAGGTTTGGTATTAGAAGCATTGAACTATCACATCTCATGGTATAGGAAGGGTCCCAGGATTGGAATGGGAAGGAGTTGGATATCACATTGAATGGGAAGGAGTTTGATATCACATCTCAAGCTATAGGAAGGGCCTCATGTTTGGAATGGGAATGATTTGGATTTCACATCTCATGTTATAGGATGGTTCTCATGTTTGGTTTTAGAAGCATTGAAATATCACATCTCATGCTATCTGAAGGGTCTCAGGTTTGGAATGGGAAGGAGTTTGATATCACATCTCATGTTAGAGGTAGGATCTCAGGTTTGGTATTAGAGGCATTGAGATATGACATCTCATGCCATCAGAAGGGTCTCAGGATTGGAATGGGAAGGAGTTGGATATCACATCTCATGCTAAAGGGAGGGTCTAAGGTTTGGAAGGGGAAGGATTTGGACATCACATCTCATGTTATTGGAAGGATCTGAGGTTTGGTATTAGAAGCATTGAGATATCACATCTCATGCTATCGGAAGGGTCTCAGGTTTGGTATAAGCATTGAGATATCACATCTCTGCTATCGGAAGGGTCTCAGGATTGGAATGGGAAGGATTTGGATATCACATCTCATGTTATAGGAAGGGTCTCAGGTTTGGTATTAGAAGCATTGAGATATCACATCTCATGCTATATTAAGGGTCTCAGGAATGGAATGGGAAGGACTTGGATATCACATCTCATGATAAAGGAAGGGTCTAAGGTTTGGAAGGGGAAGGATTTGGATATCACATCTCATGTTATTGGACCGGTCTCAGGTTTGGTATTAGAAGCATTGAGATATCAAGTCTCATCGTATAGGACGGGAGTTTGATATCACATCTCATGCCATGGTATGGGTCTCAGGTTTTGTAGAAGCATTGGGATATCACATCTCATGCTATTGGAAGGGTATCAGGATTGGATTTGGAAGGAGTTGGATATCCCATCTCATGCTATAGGAAGGGTCTCAGGTTGGAGTAGAAGGAGTTGGATATCACATCTCATGTTATAGGAAGGGTCTCAGGATTGGAATGGGAAGGACTTGGATATCACATCTCATGTTATAGGAAGGATCTCAGGTTTTGTATTAGAAGCATTGAGATATCACATCTCATGCTATAGGAAGGGTCTCAGGATTGGAATGTGAAGCATTTGGATATCACATCTCATGCTAAAGGAAGGGTCTCAGGTTTGGTATAAGCATTGAGATATCACATCTCTGCTATCGGAAGGGTCTAAGGATTGGATTGGGAAGGAATTGGATATCCCTTCTCATGCTATAGGAAGGGTCTCAGGTTGGAATGGGTAGGAGTTGGATATCACATCTCATGTTATAGGAAGGGTCTCAAGATTGAAATGGGAAGGATTTGGATATCACATCTCTTGCTATAGGAAGGGTCTCAGGTTTTCTATTAGAAACATTGAGATATGACATCTCATGCTATAGGAAGGGTTTCAGTATTGGAATGGGAAGGATTTGGATATCACATCTCATGCTAAAGGAAGGGTCTCAGGTTTGGAAGGGGAAGGATTTGGATATCATATCTCATGTTATAGGACATATCTCATGTTATAGGACGGGTCCCAGGTTTGGTATTAGAAGCATTGAGATATCATATCTCATGGTATAGGAAGGGTCTCAGGATTGGAATGGGAAGGAGTTGGATCTCCCTTCTCATGCTACAGGAAGGGTCGCAGGTTGGAATGGGAAGGAGTTGGATATCACATCTCGTTATAGGAAGGGTCTCAGGATTGGAATGGGAAGGAATTGGATATCACATCTCTTGCTATAGGAAGGGTCTCAGGTTTGGAAGGGGAAGGATTTGGATATCATATCTCATGTTATAGGACCGGTCCCAGGTCTGGTATTAGAAGCATTGAGATATCACATCTCATGCTATAGGAGGAGTCTCAGGATTGGAATGGGCAGGAGTTGAATATCACCTCTCATGCTAAAGGAAGGGTATCAGGTTTGATAGAAGCATTGAGATATCACATCTCATGCTATAGGAAGGAACTCAGGATTGGAATGGGAAGGAGTTGGATATCACATCTAATGCCATAGGAAGGGTCATCAGGTTTGGTATAAGCATTGAGATATCACATCTCTGCTATCGGAAGGGTCTCAGGATAGGAATGGTAAGGACTTAGAATTCACATCTCATACTATAGGGAGGGTCTCAGTTTTGATATTAGAAGCATTGAGCTATCACATCTCATGCTATCGGAAGGGTCTCAGGATTGGAATGGGATGGAGTTGGATATCACATCTCAAGCTATCTCAGGATTGGAATGGGAAGGAGTTTGATATTTCATCTCAAGCTATAGGAAGGGTCTCAGGTTTGGAAAGGGAAGGATTTGGATTTCACATCTCATGTTATAGGATGGTTCTCATGTTTGGTTTTAGAAGCATTGAGATATCACATCTCATGCTATCGGAAGGGTCTCAGGTTTGGAAAGGGAAGGATTTGGATTTCACATGTTATAGGATGGTTCTCAGGTTTGGTTTTAGAAGCATTAAATTATAACATCTCATGCTATAGGAAGGGTCTCAGGTTTGGAATGGGAATGATTTGGATTTCACATCTCATGTTATAGGATGGTTCTCATGTTTGGTTTTAGAAGCATTGAAATATCACATCTCATGCTATCTGAAGGGTCTCAGGTTTGGAATGGGAAGGAGTTTGATATCACATCTCATGTTAGAGGTAGGATCTCAGGTTTGGTATTAGAGGCATTGAGATATGACATCTCATGCCATCAGAAGGGTCTCAGGATTGGAATGGGAAGGAGTTGGATATCACATCTCATGCTAAAGGGAGGGTCTAAGGTTTGGAAGGGGAAGGATTTGGACATCACATCTCATGTTATTGGAAGGATCTGAGGTTTGGTATTAGAAGCATTGAGATATCACATCTCATGCTATCGGAAGGGTCTCAGGTTTGGTATAAGCATTGAGATATCACATCTCTGCTATCGGAAGGGTCTCAGGATTGGAATGGGAAGGATTTGGATATCACATCTCATGTTATAGGAAGGGTCTCAGGTTTGGTATTAGAAGCATTGAGATATCACATCTCATGCTATATTAAGGGTCTCAGGAATGGAATGGGAAGGACTTGGATATCACATCTCATGATAAAGGAAGGGTCTAAGGTTTGGAAGGGGAAGGATTTGGATATCACATCTCATGTTATTGGACCGGTCTCAGGTTTGGTATTAGAAGCATTGAGATATCAAGTCTCATGGTATAGGACGGGAGTTTGATATCACATCTCATGCCATGGTATGGGTCTCAGGTTTTGTAGAAGCATTGGGATATCACATCTCATGCTATTGGAAGGGTATCAGGATTGGATTTGGAAGGAGTTGGATATCCCATCTCATGCTATAGGAAGGGTCTCAGGTTGGAGTAGAAGGAGTTGGATATCACATCTCATGTTATAGGAAGGGTCTCAGGATTGGAATGGGAAGGACTTGGATATCACATCTCATGTTATAGGAAGGATCTCAGGTTTTGTATTAGAAGCATTGAGATATCACATCTCATGCTATAGGAAGGGTCTCAGGATTGGAATGTGAAGCATTTGGATATCACATCTCATGCTAAAGGAAGGGTCTCAGGTTTGGTATAAGCATTGAGATATCACATCTCTGCTATCGGAAGGGTCTAAGGATTGGATTGGGAAGGAATTGGATATCCCTTCTCATGCTATAGGAAGGGTCTCAGGTTGGAATGGGTAGGAGTTGGATATCACATCTCATGTTATAGGAAGGGTCTCAAGATTGAAATGGGAAGGATTTGGATATCACATCTCTTGCTATAGGAAGGGTCTCAGGTTTTCTATTAGAAACATTGAGATATGACATCTCATGCTATAGGAAGGGTTTCAGTATTGGAATGGGAAGGATTTGGATATCACATCTCATGCTAAAGGAAGGGTCTCAGGTTTGGAAGGGGAAGGATTTGGATATCATATCTCATGTTATAGGACATATCTCATGTTATAGGACGGGTCCCAGGTTTGGTATTAGAAGCATTGAGATATCACATCTCATGGTATAGGAAGGGTCTCAGGATTGGAATGGGAAGGAGTTGGATCTCCCTTCTCATGCTACAGGAAGGGTCTCAGGTTGGAATGGGAAGGAGTTGGATATCACATCTCGTTATAGGAAGGGTCTCAGGATTGGAATGGGAAGGAATTGGATATCACATCTCTTGCTATAGGAAGGGTCTCAGGTTTGGAAGGGGAAGGATTTGGATATCATATCTCATGTTATAGGACCGGTCCCAGGTCTGGTATTAGAAGCATTGAGATATCACATCTCATGCTATAGGAGGAGTCTCAGGATTGGAATGGGAAGGAGTTGGATATCACGTCTCATGATATAGGAAGGGTCTCAGGATTGGAATGGGCAGGAGTTGAATATCACCTCTCATGCTAAAGGAAGGGTATCAGGTTTGATAGAAGCATTGAGATATCACATCTCATGCTATAGGAAGGAACTCAGGATTGGAATGGGAAGGAGTTGGATATCACATCTAATGCCATAGGAAGGGTCATCAGGTTTGGTATAAGCATTGAGATATCACATCTCTGCTATCGGAAGGGTCTCAGGATAGGAATGGTAAGGACTTAGAATTCACATCTCATACTATAGGGAGGGTCTCAGTTTTGATATTAGAAGCATTGAGCTATCACATCTCATGCTATCGGAAGGGTCTCAGGATTGGAATGGGATGGAGTTGGATATCACATCTCAAGCTATCTCAGGATTGGAATGGGAAGGAGTTTGATATTTCATCTCAAGCTATAGGAAGGGTCTCAGGTTTGGAAAGGGAAGGATTTGGATTTCACATCTCATGTTATAGGATGGTTCTCATGTTTGGTTTTAGAAGCATTGAGATATCACATCTCATGCTATCGGAAGGGTCTCAGGATTGGAATGGGAAGGACTTGGATATCACATCTCATGCTATAGGCAGGGTCTCAGGTTTGGAAAGGGAAGGAGATGGATATCACATTTCATGTTAGAGGTAGGATCTCAGGTTTGGTATTAGAGGCATTGAGATATCACATCTCATGCTATCAGAAGGGTCTCAGGATTGGAATGGGAAGGAGTTGGATATCAAATCTCATGCTAAAGGGATGGTCTAAGGTTTGGAAGGGGAGGGATTTGGACATCATATCTCATGTTATTGGAAGGATCTCAGGTTTGGTATTAGAAGCATTGAGATATCACATCTCATGCTATCGGAAGAGTCTTAGGTTTGGTATAAGCATTGAGATATCACATCTCTGCTATCGGAAGGGTCTCAGGATTGGAATGGGAAGGATTTGGATATCACAATTCATGTTATAGGGAGGGTCTCAGTTTTCATATTAGAAGCATTGAGATATCACATATGCTATTGGAAGGGTCTCAGTATTGGAATGGGAAGGAGTTGGATATCACATCTCATGTTATAGGGAGGGTCTCAGTTTTGATATTAGAAGCATTGAGATATCACATATGCTATTGGAAGGGTCTCAGTATTGGAATTGGAAGGAGTTGGATATCACATATGCTAAAGGAAAGGTCTCAGGTTTGGAATGGGAAGGAGTTGGATATCACGTCTCATGTTATAGGAAGGGTCTCAGGTTTGGAATGGGAAGGAGTTGAATATCACATCTCATGCTAAAGGAAGGGTCATCAGGTTCGGTATAAGCATTGAGATATCACATCTCTGCTATCGGAAGGGTCTCAGGATAGGAATGGGAAGGACGTAGATTTCACATCTCATACTATAGGGAGGGTCTCAGTTTTGATATTAGAAGCATTGAGCTATCACATCTCATGCTATCGGAAGGGTCTCAGGATTGGAATGGGATGGAGTTGGATATCACATCTCAAGCTATCTCAGGATTGTAATGGGAAGGAGTTTGATATCACATATCAAGCAATAGGAAGGGTCTCAGGTTTGGAAGGGGAAGGATTTGGATCTCACATCTCAAGCTATCTCAGGATTGGAATGGGAAGGAGTTTGATATTTCATCTCAAGCTATAGGAAGGGTCTCAGGTTTGGAAAGGGAAGGATTTGGATTTCACATCTCATGTTATAGGATGGTTCTCATGTTTGGTTTTAGAAGCATTGAGATATCACATCTCATGCTATGGGAAGGGTCTCAGGTTTGGAATGGGAAGGAGTTGGTTATCACATCTCATGCTAAAGGAAAGGTCTCAGGTTTGGAAAGGGAAGGATTTGGATCTCACATCTCATGTTTTAGGACGGGTCTCAGGTTTGGTATTAGAAGCATTGAACTATCACATCTCATGGTATAGGAAGGGTCCCAGGATTGGAATGGGAAGGAGTTGGATATCACATTGAATGGGAAGGAGTTTGATATCACATCTCAAGCTATAGGAAGGGCCTCATGTTTGGAATGGGAATGATTTGGATTTCACATCTCATGTTATAGGATGGTTCTCATGTTTGGTTTTAGAAGCATTGAAATATCACATCTCATGCTATCTGAAGGGTCTCAGGTTTGGAATGGGAAGGAGTTTGATATCACATCTCATGTTAGAGGTAGGATCTCAGGTTTGGTATTAGAGGCATTGAGATATGACATCTCATGCCATCAGAAGGGTCTCAGGATTGGAATGGGAAGGAGTTGGATATCACATCTCATGCTAAAGGGAGGGTCTAAGGTTTGGAAGGGGAAGGATTTGGACATCACATCTCATGTTATTGGAAGGATCTGAGGTTTGGTATTAGAAGCATTGAGATATCACATCTCATGCTATCGGAAGGGTCTCAGGTTTGGTATAAGCATTGAGATATCACATCTCTGCTATCGGAAGGGTCTCAGGATTGGAATGGGAAGGATTTGGATATCACATCTCATGTTATAGGAAGGGTCTCAGGTTTGGTATTAGAAGCATTGAGATATCACATCTCATGCTATATTAAGGGTCTCAGGAATGGAATGGGAAGGACTTGGATATCACATCTCATGATAAAGGAAGGGTCTAAGGTTTGGAAGGGGAAGGATTTGGATATCACATCTCATGTTATTGGACCGGTCTCAGGTTTGGTATTAGAAGCATTGAGATATCAAGTCTCATGGTATAGGACGGGAGTTTGATATCACATCTCATGCCATGGTATGGGTCTCAGGTTTTGTAGAAGCATTGGGATATCACATCTCATGCTATTGGAAGGGTATCAGGATTGGATTTGGAAGGAGTTGGATATCCCATCTCATGCTATAGGAAGGGTCTCAGGTTGGAGTAGAAGGAGTTGGATATCACATCTCATGTTATAGGAAGGGTCTCAGGATTGGAATGGGAAGGACTTGGATATCACATCTCATGTTATAGGAAGGATCTCAGGTTTTGTATTAGAAGCATTGAGATATCACATCTCATGCTATAGGAAGGGTCTCAGGATTGGAATGTGAAGCATTTGGATATCACATCTCATGCTAAAGGAAGGGTCTCAGGTTTGGTATAAGCATTGAGATATCACATCTCTGCTATCGGAAGGGTCTAAGGATTGGATTGGGAAGGAATTGGATATCCCTTCTCATGCTATAGGAAGGGTCTCAGGTTGGAATGGGTAGGAGTTGGATATCACATCTCATGTTATAGGAAGGGTCTCAAGATTGAAATGGGAAGGATTTGGATATCACATCTCTTGCTATAGGAAGGGTCTCAGGTTTTCTATTAGAAACATTGAGATATGACATCTCATGCTATAGGAAGGGTTTCAGTATTGGAATGGGAAGGATTTGGATATCACATCTCATGCTAAAGGAAGGGTCTCAGGTTTGGAAGGGGAAGGATTTGGATATCATATCTCATGTTATAGGACATATCTCATGTTATAGGACGGGTCCCAGGTTTGGTATTAGAAGCATTGAGATATCACATCTCATGGTATAGGAAGGGTCTCAGGATTGGAATGGGAAGGAGTTGGATCTCCCTTCTCATGCTACAGGAAGGGTCTCAGGTTGGAATGGGAAGGAGTTGGATATCACATCTCGTTATAGGAAGGGTCTCAGGATTGGAATGGGAAGGAATTGGATATCACATCTCTTGCTATAGGAAGGGTCTCAGGTTTGGAAGGGGAAGGATTTGGATATCATATCTCATGTTATAGGACCGGTCCCAGGTCTGGTATTAGAAGCATTGAGATATCACATCTCATGCTATAGGAGGAGTCTCAGGATTGGAATGGGCAGGAGTTGAATATCACCTCTCATGCTAAAGGAAGGGTATCAGGTTTGATAGAAGCATTGAGATATCACATCTCATGCTATAGGAAGGAACTCAGGATTGGAATGGGAAGGAGTTGGATATCACATCTAATGCCATAGGAAGGGTCATCAGGTTTGGTATAAGCATTGAGATATCACATCTCTGCTATCGGAAGGGTCTCAGGATAGGAATGGTAAGGACTTAGAATTCACATCTCATACTATAGGGAGGGTCTCAGTTTTGATATTAGAAGCATTGAGCTATCACATCTCATGCTATCGGAAGGGTCTCAGGATTGGAATGGGATGGAGTTGGATATCACATCTCAAGCTATCTCAGGATTGGAATGGGAAGGAGTTTGATATTTCATCTCAAGCTATAGGAAGGGTCTCAGGTTTGGAAAGGGAAGGATTTGGATTTCACATCTCATGTTATAGGATGGTTCTCATGTTTGGTTTTAGAAGCATTGAGATATCACATCTCATGCTATCGGAAGGGTCTCAGGTTTGGAAAGGGAAGGATTTGGATTTCACATGTTATAGGATGGTTCTCAGGTTTGGTTTTAGAAGCATTAAATTATAACATCTCATGCTATAGGAAGGGTCTCAGGTTTGGAATGGGAATGATTTGGATTTCACATCTCATGTTATAGGATGGTTCTCATGTTTGGTTTTAGAAGCATTGGAATATCACATCTCATGCTATCTGAAGGGTCTCAGGTTTGGAATGGGAAGGAGTTTGATATCACATCTCATGTTAGAGGTAGGATCTCAGGTTTGGTATTAGAGGCATTGAGATATGACATCTCATGCCATCAGAAGGGTCTCAGGATTGGAATGGGAAGGAGTTGGATATCACATCTCATGCTAAAGGGAGGGTCTAAGGTTTGGAAGGGGAAGGATTTGGACATCACATCTCATGTTATTGGAAGGATCTGAGGTTTGGTATTAGAAGCATTGAGATATCACATCTCATGCTATCGGAAGGGTCTCAGGTTTGGTATAAGCATTGAGATATCACATCTCTGCTATCGGAAGGGTCTCAGGATTGGAATGGGAAGGATTTGGATATCACATCTCATGTTATAGGAAGGGTCTCAGGTTTGGTATTAGAAGCATTGAGATATCACATCTCATGCTATATTAAGGGTCTCAGGAATGGAATGGGAAGGACTTGGATATCACATCTCATGATAAAGGAAGGGTCTAAGGTTTGGAAGGGGAAGGATTTGGATATCACATCTCATGTTATTGGACCGGTCTCAGGTTTGGTATTAGAAGCATTGAGATATCAAGTCTCATGGTATAGGACGGGAGTTTGATATCACATCTCATGCCATGGTATGGGTCTCAGGTTTTGTAGAAGCATTGGGATATCACATCTCATGCTATTGGAAGGGTATCAGGATTGGATTTGGAAGGAGTTGGATATCCCATCTCATGCTATAGGAAGGGTCTCAGGTTGGAGTAGAAGGAGTTGGATATCACATCTCATGTTATAGGAAGGGTCTCAGGATTGGAATGGGAAGGACTTGGATATCACATCTCATGTTATAGGAAGGATCTCAGGTTTTGTATTAGAAGCATTGAGATATCACATCTCATGCTATAGGAAGGGTCTCAGGATTGGAATGTGAAGCATTTGGATATCACATCTCATGCTAAAGGAAGGGTCTCAGGTTTGGTATAAGCATTGAGATATCACATCTCTGCTATCGGAAGGGTCTAAGGATTGGATTGGGAAGGAATTGGATATCCCTTCTCATGCTATAGGAAGGGTCTCAGGTTGGAATGGGTAGGAGTTGGATATCACATCTCATGTTATAGGAAGGGTCTCAAGATTGAAATGGGAAGGATTTGGATATCACATCTCTTGCTATAGGAAGGGTCTCAGGTTTTCTATTAGAAACATTGAGATATGACATCTCATGCTATAGGAAGGGTTTCAGTATTGGAATGGGAAGCATTTGGATATCACATCTCATGCTAAAGGAAGGGTCTCAGGTTTGGAAGGGGAAGGATTTGGATATCATATCTCATGTTATAGGACATATCTCATGTTATAGGACGGGTCCCAGGTTTGGTATTAGAAGCATTGAGATATCACATCTCATGGTATAGGAAGGGTCTCAGGATTGGAATGGGAAGGAGTTGGATCTCCCTTCTCATGCTACAGGAAGGGTCTCAGGTTGGAATGGGAAGGAGTTGGATATCACATCTCGTTATAGGAAGGGTCTCAGGATTGGAATGGGAAGGAATTGGATATCACATCTCTTGCTATAGGAAGGGTCTCAGGTTTGGAAGGGGAAGGATTTGGATATCATATCTCATGTTATAGGACCGGTCCCAGGTCTGGTATTAGAAGCATTGAGATATCACATCTCATGCTATAGGAGGAGTCTCAGGATTGGAATGGGAAGGAGTTGGATATCACGTCTCATGATATAGGAAGGGTCTCAGGATTGGAATGGGCAGGAGTTGAATATCACCTCTCATGCTAAAGGAAGGGTATCAGGTTTGATAGAAGCATTGAGATATCACATCTCATGCTATAGGAAGGAACTCAGGATTGGAATGGGAAGGAGTTGGATATCACATCTAATGCCATAGGAAGGGTCATCAGGTTTGGTATAAGCATTGAGATATCACATCTCTGCTATCGGAAGGGTCTCAGGATAGGAATGGTAAGGACTTAGAATTCACATCTCATACTATAGGGAGGGTCTCAGTTTTGATATTAGAAGCATTGAGCTATCACATCTCATGCTATCGGAAGGGTCTCAGGATTGGAATGGGATGGAGTTGGATATCACATCTCAAGCTATCTCAGGATTGGAATGGGAAGGAGTTTGATATTTCATCTCAAGCTATAGGAAGGGTCTCAGGTTTGGAAAGGGAAGGATTTGGATTTCACATCTCATGTTATAGGATGGTTCTCATGTTTGGTTTTAGAAGCATTGAGATATCACATCTCATGCTATCGGAAGGGTCTCAGGATTGGAATGGGAAGGACTTGGATATCACATCTCATGCTATAGGCAGGGTCTCAGGTTTGGAAAGGGAAGGAGATGGATATCACATTTCATGTTAGAGGTAGGATCTCAGGTTTGGTATTAGAGGCATTGAGATATCACATCTCATGCTATCAGAAGGGTCTCAGGATTGGAATGGGAAGGAGTTGGATATCAAATCTCATGCTAAAGGGATGGTCTAAGGTTTGGAAGGGGAGGGATTTGGACATCATATCTCATGTTATTGGAAGGATCTCAGGTTTGGTATTAGAAGCATTGAGATATCACATCTCATGCTATCGGAAGAGTCTTAGGTTTGGTATAAGCATTGAGATATCACATCTCTGCTATCGGAAGGGTCTCAGGATTGGAATGGGAAGGATTTGGATATCACAATTCATGTTATAGGGAGGGTCTCAGTTTTCATATTAGAAGCATTGAGATATCACATATGCTATTGGAAGGGTCTCAGTATTGGAATGGGAAGGAGTTGGATATCACATCTCATGTTATAGGGAGGGTCTCAGTTTTGATATTAGAAGCATTGAGATATCACATATGCTATTGGAAGGGTCTCAGTATTGGAATTGGAAGGAGTTGGATATCACATATGCTAAAGGAAAGGTCTCAGGTTTGGAATGGGAAGGAGTTGGATATCACGTCTCATGTTATAGGAAGGGTCTCAGGTTTGGAATGGGAAGGAGTTGAATATCACATCTCATGCTAAAGGAAGGGTCATCAGGTTCGGTATAAGCATTGAGATATCACATCTCTGCTATCGGAAGGGTCTCAGGATAGGAATGGGAAGGACGTAGATTTCACATCTCATACTATAGGGAGGGTCTCAGTTTTGATATTAGAAGCATTGAGCTATCACATCTCATGCTATCGGAAGGGTCTCAGGATTGGAATGGGATGGAGTTGGATATCACATCTCAAGCTATCTCAGGATTGTAATGGGAAGGAGTTTGATATCACATATCAAGCAATAGGAAGGGTCTCAGGTTTGGAAGGGGAAGGATTTGGATCTCACATCTCAAGCTATCTCAGGATTGGAATGGGAAGGAGTTTGATATTTCATCTCAAGCTATAGGAAGGGTCTCAGGTTTGGAAAGGGAAGGATTTGGATTTCACATCTCATGTTATAGGATGGTTCTCATGTTTGGTTTTAGAAGCATTGAGATATCACATCTCATGCTATGGGAAGGGTCTCAGGTTTGGAATGGGAAGGAGTTGGTTATCACATCTCATGCTAAAGGAAAGGTCTCAGGTTTGGAAAGGGAAGGATTTGGATCTCACATCTCATGTTTTAGGACGGGTCTCAGGTTTGGTATTAGAAGCATTGAACTATCACATCTCATGGTATAGGAAGGGTCCCAGGATTGGAATGGGAAGGAGTTGGATATCACATTGAATGGGAAGGAGTTTGATATCACATCTCAAGCTATAGGAAGGGCCTCATGTTTGGAATGGGAATGATTTGGATTTCACATCTCATGTTATAGGATGGTTCTCATGTTTGGTTTTAGAAGCATTGAAATATCACATCTCATGCTATCTGAAGGGTCTCAGGTTTGGAATGGGAAGGAGTTTGATATCACATCTCATGTTAGAGGTAGGATCTCAGGTTTGGTATTAGAGGCATTGAGATATGACATCTCATGCCATCAGAAGGGTCTCAGGATTGGAATGGGAAGGAGTTGGATATCACATCTCATGCTAAAGGGAGGGTCTAAGGTTTGGAAGGGGAAGGATTTGGACATCACATCTCATGTTATTGGAAGGATCTGAGGTTTGGTATTAGAAGCATTGAGATATCACATCTCATGCTATCGGAAGGGTCTCAGGTTTGGTATAAGCATTGAGATATCACATCTCTGCTATCGGAAGGGTCTCAGGATTGGAATGGGAAGGATTTGGATATCACATCTCATGTTATAGGAAGGGTCTCAGGTTTGGTATTAGAAGCATTGAGATATCACATCTCATGCTATATTAAGGGTCTCAGGAATGGAATGGGAAGGACTTGGATATCACATCTCATGATAAAGGAAGGGTCTAAGGTTTGGAAGGGGAAGGATTTGGATATCACATCTCATGTTATTGGACCGGTCTCAGGTTTGGTATTAGAAGCATTGAGATATCAAGTCTCATGGTATAGGACGGGAGTTTGATATCACATCTCATGCCATGGTATGGGTCTCAGGTTTTGTAGAAGCATTGGGATATCACATCTCATGCTATTGGAAGGGTATCAGGATTGGATTTGGAAGGAGTTGGATATCCCATCTCATGCTATAGGAAGGGTCTCAGGTTGGAGTAGAAGGAGTTGGATATCACATCTCATGTTATAGGAAGGGTCTCAGGATTGGAATGGGAAGGACTTGGATATCACATCTCATGTTATAGGAAGGATCTCAGGTTTTGTATTAGAAGCATTGAGATATCACATCTCATGCTATAGGAAGGGTCTCAGGATTGGAATGTGAAGCATTTGGATATCACATCTCATGCTAAAGGAAGGGTCTCAGGTTTGGTATAAGCATTGAGATATCACATCTCTGCTATCGGAAGGGTCTAAGGATTGGATTGGGAAGGAATTGGATATCCCTTCTCATGCTATAGGAAGGGTCTCAGGTTGGAATGGGTAGGAGTTGGATATCACATCTCATGTTATAGGAAGGGTCTCAAGATTGAAATGGGAAGGATTTGGATATCACATCTCTTGCTATAGGAAGGGTCTCAGGTTTTCTATTAGAAACATTGAGATATGACATCTCATGCTATAGGAAGGGTTTCAGTATTGGAATGGGAAGGATTTGGATATCACATCTCATGCTAAAGGAAGGGTCTCAGGTTTGGAAGGGGAAGGATTTGGATATCATATCTCATGTTATAGGACATATCTCATGTTATAGGACGGGTCCCAGGTTTGGTATTAGAAGCATTGAGATATCACATCTCATGGTATAGGAAGGGTCTCAGGATTGGAATGGGAAGGAGTTGGATCTCCCTTCTCATGCTACAGGAAGGGTCTCAGGTTGGAATGGGAAGGAGTTGGATATCACATCTCGTTATAGGAAGGGTCTCAGGATTGGAATGGGAAGGAATTGGATATCACATCTCTTGCTATAGGAAGGGTCTCAGGTTTGGAAGGGGAAGGATTTGGATATCATATCTCATGTTATAGGACCGGTCCCAGGTCTGGTATTAGAAGCATTGAGATATCACATCTCATGCTATAGGAGGAGTCTCAGGATTGGAATGGGCAGGAGTTGAATATCACCTCTCATGCTAAAGGAAGGGTATCAGGTTTGATAGAAGCATTGAGATATCACATCTCATGCTATAGGAAGGAACTCAGGATTGGAATGGGAAGGAGTTGGATATCACATCTAATGCCATAGGAAGGGTCATCAGGTTTGGTATAAGCATTGAGATATCACATCTCTGCTATCGGAAGGGTCTCAGGATAGGAATGGTAAGGACTTAGAATTCACATCTCATACTATAGGGAGGGTCTCAGTTTTGATATTAGAAGCATTGAGCTATCACATCTCATGCTATCGGAAGGGTCTCAGGATTGGAATGGGATGGAGTTGGATATCACATCTCAAGCTATCTCAGGATTGGAATGGGAAGGAGTTTGATATTTCATCTCAAGCTATAGGAAGGGTCTCAGGTTTGGAAAGGGAAGGATTTGGATTTCACATCTCATGTTATAGGATGGTTCTCATGTTTGGTTTTAGAAGCATTGAGATATCACATCTCATGCTATCGGAAGGGTCTCAGGTTTGGAAAGGGAAGGATTTGGATTTCACATGTTATAGGATGGTTCTCAGGTTTGGTTTTAGAAGCATTAAATTATAACATCTCATGCTATAGGAAGGGTCTCAGGTTTGGAATGGGAATGATTTGGATTTCACATCTCATGTTATAGGATGGTTCTCATGTTTGGTTTTAGAAGCATTGGAATATCACATCTCATGCTATCTGAAGGGTCTCAGGTTTGGAATGGGAAGGAGTTTGATATCACATCTCATGTTAGAGGTAGGATCTCAGGTTTGGTATTAGAGGCATTGAGATATGACATCTCATGCCATCAGAAGGGTCTCAGGATTGGAATGGGAAGGAGTTGGATATCACATCTCATGCTAAAGGGAGGGTCTAAGGTTTGGAAGGGGAAGGATTTGGACATCACATCTCATGTTATTGGAAGGATCTGAGGTTTGGTATTAGAAGCATTGAGATATCACATCTCATGCTATCGGAAGGGTCTCAGGTTTGGTATAAGCATTGAGATATCACATCTCTGCTATCGGAAGGGTCTCAGGATTGGAATGGGAAGGATTTGGATATCACATCTCATGTTATAGGAAGGGTCTCAGGTTTGGTATTAGAAGCATTGAGATATCACATCTCATGCTATATTAAGGGTCTCAGGAATGGAATGGGAAGGACTTGGATATCACATCTCATGATAAAGGAAGGGTCTAAGGTTTGGAAGGGGAAGGATTTGGATATCACATCTCATGTTATTGGACCGGTCTCAGGTTTGGTATTAGAAGCATTGAGATATCAAGTCTCATGGTATAGGACGGGAGTTTGATATCACATCTCATGCCATGGTATGGGTCTCAGGTTTTGTAGAAGCATTGGGATATCACATCTCATGCTATTGGAAGGGTATCAGGATTGGATTTGGAAGGAGTTGGATATCCCATCTCATGCTATAGGAAGGGTCTCAGGTTGGAGTAGAAGGAGTTGGATATCACATCTCATGTTATAGGAAGGGTCTCAGGATTGGAATGGGAAGGACTTGGATATCACATCTCATGTTATAGGAAGGATCTCAGGTTTTGTATTAGAAGCATTGAGATATCACATCTCATGCTATAGGAAGGGTCTCAGGATTGGAATGTGAAGCATTTGGATATCACATCTCATGCTAAAGGAAGGGTCTCAGGTTTGGTATAAGCATTGAGATATCACATCTCTGCTATCGGAAGGGTCTAAGGATTGGATTGGGAAGGAATTGGATATCCCTTCTCATGCTATAGGAAGGGTCTCAGGTTGGAATGGGTAGGAGTTGGATATCACATCTCATGTTATAGGAAGGGTCTCAAGATTGAAATGGGAAGGATTTGGATATCACATCTCTTGCTATAGGAAGGGTCTCAGGTTTTCTATTAGAAACATTGAGATATGACATCTCATGCTATAGGAAGGGTTTCAGTATTGGAATGGGAAGCATTTGGATATCACATCTCATGCTAAAGGAAGGGTCTCAGGTTTGGAAGGGGAAGGATTTGGATATCATATCTCATGTTATAGGACATATCTCATGTTATAGGACGGGTCCCAGGTTTGGTATTAGAAGCATTGAGATATCACATCTCATGGTATAGGAAGGGTCTCAGGATTGGAATGGGAAGGAGTTGGATCTCCCTTCTCATGCTACAGGAAGGGTCTCAGGTTGGAATGGGAAGGAGTTGGATATCACATCTCGTTATAGGAAGGGTCTCAGGATTGGAATGGGAAGGAATTGGATATCACATCTCTTGCTATAGGAAGGGTCTCAGGTTTGGAAGGGGAAGGATTTGGATATCATATCTCATGTTATAGGACCGGTCCCAGGTCTGGTATTAGAAGCATTGAGATATCACATCTCATGCTATAGGAGGAGTCTCAGGATTGGAATGGGAAGGAGTTGGATATCACGTCTCATGATATAGGAAGGGTCTCAGGATTGGAATGGGCAGGAGTTGAATATCACCTCTCATGCTAAAGGAAGGGTATCAGGTTTGATAGAAGCATTGAGATATCACATCTCATGCTATAGGAAGGAACTCAGGATTGGAATGGGAAGGAGTTGGATATCACATCTAATGCCATAGGAAGGGTCATCAGGTTTGGTATAAGCATTGAGATATCACATCTCTGCTATCGGAAGGGTCTCAGGATAGGAATGGTAAGGACTTAGAATTCACATCTCATACTATAGGGAGGGTCTCAGTTTTGATATTAGAAGCATTGAGCTATCACATCTCATGCTATCGGAAGGGTCTCAGGATTGGAATGGGATGGAGTTGGATATCACATCTCAAGCTATCTCAGGATTGGAATGGGAAGGAGTTTGATATTTCATCTCAAGCTATAGGAAGGGTCTCAGGTTTGGAAAGGGAAGGATTTGGATTTCACATCTCATGTTATAGGATGGTTCTCATGTTTGGTTTTAGAAGCATTGAGATATCACATCTCATGCTATCGGAAGGGTCTCAGGTTTGGAAAGGGAAGGATTTGGATTTCACATGTTATAGGATGGTTCTCAGGTTTGGTTTTAGAAGCATTAAATTATAACATCTCATGCTATAGGAAGGGTCTCAGGTTTGGAATGGGAAGGAGTTGGATATCACATCTCTGCTATCTGAAGGGTCTCAGGATTGGAATGGGAAGGAGTTGGATATCCCATCTCGTTATAGGAAGGGTCTCAGGTTTGGTATTAGAAGCAATGAGATATCACATCTCATGCTATAGGAAGGGTCTAAGGTTTGGAAGGGGACGGATTTGGGTATCACATCTCATGTTATAGGACCGGTCTCAGGTTTGGTATTTGAAGCATTGAGATATCAAGTCTCATGGTATAGGACGGGTCTCAGAATTGGAATGAGAAGGAGTTGGATATCACATCTCAAGCTATAGGAAGGGTCTCATGATTGGAATGGGAAGGAGTTGGATATCACATCTCATGTTATAGGAAGGGTCTCAGGATTGGAATGGGAAGGACTTGGATATCACATCTCATTCTATAGGAAGGCTCTCAGGGTTGGAAGGGGAAGGAGTTGGATATCACATTTCATGTTAGAGGTAGGATCTCAGGTTTGGTTTTAGAGGCATTGAGATATCACATCTCATGCCATCAGAAGGGTCTCAGGATTGGAATGGGAAGGAGTTGGATATCACATCTCATGTTATAGGAAGGACCTTAGGTTTGGTATTAGAAGCATTGAGATATCACATCTCATGCTAGAGGAAGGGTCTCGGGATTGGAATGGGAAGGAGTTGGATATCACATCTCATGTTATTGGAAGGATCTCAGGTTTGGTATTAGAAGCATTGAGATATCACATCTCATGCTATCGGAAGGGTCTTAGGTTTGGTATAAGCATTGAGATATCACATCTCTGCTATCGGAAGGGTCTCAGGATTGGAATGGGAAGGATTTGGATATCATAATTCATGTTATAGGAAGGGTCTCAGGTTTGGTATTAGAAGCATTGAGATATCACATCTCATGCTATAGGAAGGGTCTCAGGATTGGAATGGGAAGGACTTGGATATCACATCTCATGTTATAGGAAGGGTCTCAGGTTTGGTATTAGAAGCATTGAGATATCACATCTCATGCTATAGGAAGGGTCTCAGGAATGGAATGGGAAGGACTTGGATATCACATCTCATGATAAAGGAAGGGTCTAAGGTTTGGAAGGGGAAGGATTTGGATATCACATCTCATGTTATTGGACCGGTCTCAGGTTTGGTATTAGAAGCATTGAGATATCAAGTCTCATGGTATAGGACGGGAGTTTGATATCACATCTCATGCCATGGTATGGGTCTCAGGTTTTGTAGAAGCATTGGTATATCACATCTCATGCTATCGGAAGGGTATCAGGATTGGATTTGGAAGGAGTTGGATATCCCATCTCATGCTATAGGAAGGGTCTCAGGTTGGAATAGAAGGAGTTGGATATCACATCTCATGTTATAGGAAGGGTCTCAGGATTGGAATGGGAAGGACTTGGATATCACATCTCATGCTGTAGGAAGGGTCTCAGGTTTGGAAAAGGAAGGAGTTGGATATCACATTTCATGTTAGAGGTAGGATCTCAGGTTTGGTATTAGAGGCATTGAGATATCAGATCTCATGCTATCAGAAGGGTATCAGGATTGGAATGGGAAGGAGTTGGATATCACATCTCATGCTAAAGGGAGGGTCTCAGGTTTGGAATGGGAAGGATTTGGATATCACATCTCATGTTATAGGAAGGACCTTAGGTTTGGTATTAGAAGCATTGAGATATCACATCTCATGCTATAGGAAGGGTCTCGGGATTGGAATGGGAAGGAGTTGGATATCACATCTCATGTTATAGGAAGGATCTCAGGTTTGGTATTAGAAGCATTGAGATATCACATCTCATGCTATAGGAAGGGTCTCAGGATTGGAATGGGAGGAGCTATATATCACATCTCATGCTCAAGGAAGGGTCTCAGGTTTGGAAGGGGAAGGATTTGGATATCACATCTCATGTTATAGGACGGGTCTCAGGTTTGGTATTAGAAGCATTGTGATATCACATCTCATGCTATAGGATGTGTCTCAGGATTGGAATGGGAAGGAGTTGGATATCACATCTCATGCTATAGGAAGGGTTTCAGGTTTGGTAGAAGCATTGAGATATCACATCTCATGCTATAGGAAGAGTCTCAGGTTTGGGAAGGGAAGGATTTGGATTTCACATCTCATGTTATAGGATGGTTTTCATGTTTGGTTTTTGAAGCATTGAGATATCACATCTCATGCTATAGGAAGGGTCTCAGGAATGGAATGGGAAGGACTTGGATATCACATCTCATGATAAAGGAAGGGTCTAAGGTTTGGAAGGGGAAGGATTTGGATATCACATCTCATGTTATTGGACCGGTCTCAGGTTTGGTATTAGAAGCATTGAGATATCAAGTCTCATGGTATAGGACGGGAGTTTGACATCACATCTCATGCCATGGTATGGGTCTCAGGTTTTGTAGAAGCATTGGTATATCACATCTCATGCTATCGGAAGGGTATCAGGATTGGATTTGGAAGGAGTTGGATATCCCATCTCATGCTATAGGAAGGGTCTCAGGTTGGAATAGAAGGAGTTGGATATCACATCTCATGTTATAGGAAGGGTCTCAGGATTGGAATGGGAAGGACTTGGATATCACATCTCATGCTGTAGGAAGGGTCTCAGGTTTGGAAAAGGAAGGAGTTGGATATCACATTTCATGTTAGAGGTAGGATCTCAGGTTTGGTATTAGAGGCATTGAGATATCAGATCTCATGCTATCAGAAGGGTATCAGGATTGGAATGGGAAGGAGTTGGATATCACATCTCATGCTAAAGGGAGGGTCTCAGGTTTGGAATGGGAAGGATTTGGATATCACATCTCATGTTATAGGAAGGACCTTAGGTTTGGTATTAGAAGCATTGAGATATCACATCTCATGCTATAGGAAGGGTCTCGGGATTGGAATGGGAAGGAGTTGGATATCACATCTCATGTTATAGGAAGGATCTCAGGTTTGGTATTAGAAGCATTGAGATATCACATCTCATGCTATAGGAAGGGTCTCAGGATTGGAATGGGAGGAGCTATATATCACATCTCATGCTCAAGGAAGGGTCTCAGGTTTGGAAGGGGAAGGATTTGGATATCACATCTCATGTTATAGGACGGGTCTCAGGTTTGGTATTAGAAGCATTGTGATATCACATCTCATGCTATAGGATGTGTCTCAGGATTGGAATGGGAAGGAGTTGGATATCACATCTCATGTTATAGGATGGTTCTCATGTTTGGTTTTTGAAGCATTGAGATATCACATCTCATGCTATCGGAAGGGTCTCAGGTTTGGAATGGGAAGGAGTTGGATATCAGATCTCCTGTTATAGGAAGGGTCTCAGGTTTGGAATGGGAAGGAGTTGGATATGACATCTCTTGTTATAGGGAGGGTCTCAGAATTTGAATGGTAAGGAGTTGGATATCACATCTCATGCTATAGGAAGGGTCTCAGGATTTGAATGGGAAGGATTTGGATATCACATCTCTTGCTATAGGAAGGGTCTCAGGTTTTTTATTAGAAACATTGAGATATCACATCTCATGCTATAGGAAGGGTTTTAGGATTGGAATTGGAAGTATTTGGATATCACATCTCATGCTAAAGGAAGGGTCTCAGGTTTGGAAGGGGAAGGATTTGGATATCACATCTCATCCAATAGGAAGGGTCTCAGGTTTGGAATGGGAAGGAATTGGATATCACATCTCATGTTATAGGAAGGGTCTCAGGTTTTTTATTAGAAACATTGAGATATCACATCTCATGTTATAGGACGGTTCCCAGGTTTGGTATTAGAAGCATTGAGATATCACATCTCATGGTATAGGAAGGGTCTCAGGGTTGGAATGGGAAGGAGTTGGATATCACATCTCATCCAATAGGAAGGGTCTCAGGTTTGGAATGGGAAGGAATTGGATATCACATCTCATGTTATAGGAAGGATCTCAGGTTTGGTATTAGAAGCATTGAGATATCACATCTCATGCTATAGGAAGGGTCTCAGGATTGGAATGTGAAGGATTTGGATATCACATCTCATGCTAAAGGAAGGGTCTCAGGTTTGGTAGAAGCATTGAGATATCACATCTCATGCTATAGGAAGGGTCTCAGGATTTGAATGGCAAGGAGTTGGATATCACATCTCATGCCATAGGATGCGTCTCAGGTTTGGTATAAGCATTGAGATATCACATCTCTGCTATCGGAAGGTTCTCAGGATTGGATTGGGAAGGAGTTGGATATCCCTTCCCATGCTATAGGAAGTGTCTCAGGTTGGAATGGGAAGGAGTTGAATATCACATCTCATGTTATAGGAAGGGTCTCAGGATTGGAATGGGAAGGATTTGGATATCACATCTCTTGCTATAGGAAGGGTCTCAGGATTGGAATGGGAAGGATTTGGATATCACATCTCATGTCATAGGAAGGATCTCAGGTTTGGTATTAGAAGCATTGATATATCACATCTCATGCTATAGGAATGGTCTCAGGATTGGAATGGGTAGGAGTTGGATATTACATTCTTGCTATAGTAAGGGTCTCATGTTTGGAATGGGAAGGAGTTGGATATCACATATGCTATAGGAAGTGTCTCAGGTTTGGAACGGGAAGGAGTTGGATATCACATCTCATGTTATAGGAAGGGTCTCAGGTTTGGTATAAGCATTGAGATATCACATCTCTGCTATCAGGAGTGGCTCAGGATTGGAATGGGAAGGAGTTGGATATCCCATCTCATGTTAAAGGACGGGTCTCTGGTTTGGTATTAGAATCATTGAGATATCACATCGCATGCTGTAGGAAGGGTCTAAGGATTGGAATGGGATGGACTTGGATATCACATCTCATGCTATAGGTAGGCTCTCAGGTTTGGTATAAGCATTGAGATATCACATCTCATGCTATAGGAAGGGTCTCAGGATTGGAATGGGAAGGATTTGGATATCACATCTCATGCTATAGGAAGGGTCTCAGATTTGGTATAAGCATTGAGATATCACATCTCATGCTATAGGAAGGGTCTCAGGATTGGAATGGGAAGGAGTTGTATATGACATCTCAAGCCTTAGGAAGGGTCTCAGGTTTGGTATAAGCATTGAGATATCACATCTCTGCTATCGGAAGGGTCTCAGGATTGGAATGGGAAGGAGTTGGATATCCCATCTCATGTTATAGGAAGGGTCTCAGGTTTGGTATTAGAAGCATTGAGATATCACATCTCATGCTATAGGAAGGGTCTCAGGATTGGAATGGGAAGGAGTTGGATATCACATCTCATTATAAAGGAAGGGTCTAAGGTTTGGAAGGGGAAGGATTTGGATATCACATCTCATGTTATAGGACGGGTCTCAGGTTTGGTATTAGAAGCATTGAGATATCAAGTCTCATGGTATAAGAAGGGTCTCAGAATTGGAATGGGAAGGAGTTGGATATCACATCTCAAGCTATAGGAAGCGTCTCAGGATTGGAATGGGAAGGAGTTTGATATCACATCTCATGCCATAGTATGGGTCTCAGGTTTGGTAGAAGCATTGGGATATCACATCTCATGCTATAGGAAGGGTCTCAGGATTGGAATGGGAAGAAGTAGGATATCACATCTCAAGCTATAGGAAGGGTCTCAGGTTTGGTATAAGCATTGAGATATCACATCTCATGCTATAGGAAGGGTCTCAGGGTTGGAATGGGAAGGAGTTGTATATGACATCTCATGCCATAGGAAGGGTCTCAGGTTTGGTATAAGCATTGAGATATCACATCACATGCTATAGGAAGGGTCTCAGGATTGGAATGGGAAGGACTTGGATATCACATCACATGCTATAGGAAGGGTCTCAGGATTGGAATGGGAAGGACTTGGATATCACATCTCATGCTATAGGCAGGGTCTCAGGTTTGGAAAGGGAAGGAGATGGATATCACATTTCATGTTAGAGGTAGGATCTCAGGTTTGGTATTAGAGGCAATGAGATATCACATCTCATGCTATCAGAAGGGTCTCAGGATTGGAATGGGAAGGAGTTGGATATCACATTTCATGCTAAAGGGAGGGTCTCAGGTTTGGAAGGGGAAGGATTTGGAAATCACATCTCATATTATAGGAAGGATCTCAGGTTTGGTATTAGAAGCATTGAGATATCACATCTCATGCTATCGGAAGGATCTCAGGTTTGGTATAAGAGGCATTGAGATATCACATCTCATGCTATCATAAGGGTCTCAGGATTGGAATGGGAAGGAGTTGGATATCACATCTCATGTTATAGGAAGGATCTCAGGTTTGGTATTAAAAGCATTGAGACATCACATCTCATGCTATAGGAAGGGTCTCAGGATTGGAATGGGAAGGAGTTGGATATCACATCTCATGCTATAGGAAGGGTCTCAGGTTTGGTATAAGCATTGAGATATCACATCTCATGCTATAGGAAGGGTCTCAGGATTGGAATGGGAAGGATTTGGATATCACATCTTATGCTATAGGAAGGGTCTCAGGTTTGGTATAAGCACTGAGATATCACATCTCATGCTATAGGAAGGGTCTCAGGATTGGAATGGGAAGAAGTTGGATATCACATCTCATGCTATAGGAAGGGTCTCAGGTTTGGTATAAGCATTGAGATATCACATCTCATGCTATAGGAAGGGTCTCAGGGTTGGAATGGGAAGGAGTTGTATATGAGATCTCATGCCATAGGAAGGATCTCAGGTTTGGTATAAGCATTGAGATATCACATCACATGCTATAGGAAGGGTCTCACGATTGGAATGGGAAGGACTTGGATATCACATCTCATGCTATAGGCAGGGTCTCAGGGTTGGAAAGGGAATGAGATGGATATCACATTTCATGTTAGAGGTAGGATCTCAGGTTTGGTATTAGAGGCATTGAGATATCACATCTCATGCTATCAGAAGGGTCTCAGGATTGGAATGGGAAGGAGTTGGATATCACATTTCATGCTAAAGGGAGGGTCTCAGGTTTGGAAGGGGAAGGATTTGGAAATCACATCTCATATTATAGGAAGGATCTCAGGTTTGGTATTAGAAGCATTGAGATATCACATCTCATGCTATCGGAAGGATCTCAGGTTTGGTATAAGAGGCATTGAGATATCACATCTCATGCTATCATAAGGGTCTCAGGATTGGAATGGGAAGGAGTTGGATATCACATCTCATGTTATAGGAAGGATCTCAGGTTTGGTATTAGAAGCATTGAGACATCACATCTCATGCTATAGGAAGGGTCTCAGGATTGGAATGGGAAGGAGTTGGATATCACATCTCATGCTATAGGAAGGGTCTCAGGTTTGGTATAAGCATTGAGATATCACATCTCATGCTATAGGAAGGGTCTCAGGATTGGAAAGGGAAGGATTTGGATATCACATCTTATGCTATAGGAAGGGTCTCAGGTTTGGTATAAGCATGGAGATATCACTTCTCATGCTATAGGAAGGGTCTCAGGATTGGAATGGGAAGGAGTTGGATATCCCATCTCATGCTATAGGAAGGGTCTCAGATTTGGTATGAGCATTGAGATATCACATCTCATGCTATAGGAAGGGTCTCAGGATTGGAATGGGAAGGAGTTGTATATGACATCTCAGGCCATAGGAAGGGTCTCAGATTTGGTATAAGCATTGAGATATCACATCTCATGATATCGGAAGGGTCTCAGGATTGGAATGGGAAGGAGTTGGATATCACATCTCATTATAAAGGAAGGGTCTAAGGTTTGGAAGGGGATGGATTTGGATATCACATCTCATGTTATAGGACGGGTCTCAGGTTTGGTATTAGAAGCATTGGGATATCAAGTGTCATGGTATAAGAAGGGTCTCAGAATTGGAATGGGAAGGAGTTGGATATCACATCTCAAGCTATAGGAAGCGTCTCAGGATTGGAATGGGAAGGAGTTTGATATCACATCTCATGCCATAGTATGGGTCTCAGGTTTGGTAGAAGCATTGGGATATCACATCTCATGCTATCGGAAGGGTATCAGTATTGGATTTGGAAGGAGTTGGATATCCCATCTCATGCTATAGGAAGGGTCTCAGGTTAGAATGGGAAGGAGTTGGATATCACATTTCATGTTATAGGAAGGGTCTCAGGATTGGAATGGGAAGGACTTGGATATCATATCTCATGCTATAGGAAGGCTCTCAGGTTTGGAAGGGGAAGGAGTTGGATATCACATTTCATGTTAGAGGAAGGATCTCAGGTTTGGTATTAGAGGCCTTGAGATATCACATCTCATGCTATAGGAAGGGTCTCAGGATTGGAATGGGAAGGAGTTGGATATCACATCTCAAGCTATAGGAAGGGTCTCAGGTTTGGTATAAGCATTGAGATATCACATCTCATGCTATAGGAAGGGTCTCAGGATTGGAATGGGAAGAAGTTGGATATCACATCTCATGCTATAGGAAGGGTCTCAGGTTTGGTATAAGCATTGAGATATCACATCTCATGCTATAGGAAGGGTCTCAGGGTTGGAATGGGAAGGAGTTGTATATGACATCTCATGCCATAGGAAGGGTCTCAGGTTTGGTATAAGCATTGAGATATCACATCACATGCTATAGGAAGGGTCTCAGGATTGGAATGGGAAGGACTTGGATATCACATCTCATGCTATAGGCAGGGTCTCAGGTTTGGAAAGGGAAGGAGATGGATATCACATTTCATGTTAGAGGTAGGATCTCAGGTTTGGTATTAGAGGCATTGAGATATCACATCTCATGCTATCAGAAGGGTCTCAGGATTGGAATGGGAAGGAGTTGGATATCAAATCTCATGCTAAAGGGATGGTCTAAGGTTTGGAAGGGGAGGGATTTGGACATCATATCTCATGTTATTGGAAGGATCTCAGGTTTGGTATTAGAAGCATTGAGATATCACATCTCATGCTATCGGAAGGGTCTTAGGTTTGGTATAAGCATTGAGATATCACATCTCTGCTATCGGAAGGGTCTCAGGATTGGAATGGGAAGGATTTGGATATCACAATTCATGTTATAGGGAGGGTCTCAGTTTTCATATTAGAAGCATTGAGATATCACATATGCTATTGGAAGGGTCTCAGTATTGGAATGGGAAGGAGTTGGATATCACATCTCATGTTATAGGGAGGGTCTCAGTTTTGATATTAGAAGCATTGAGATATCACATATGCTATTGGAAGGGTCTCAGTATTGGAATTGGAAGGAGTTGGATATCACATATGCTAAAGGAAAGGTCTCAGGTTTGGAATGGGAAGGAGTTGGATATCACGTCTCATGTTATAGGAAGGGTCTCAGGTTTGGAATGGGAAGGAGTTGAATATCACATCTCATGCTAAAGGAAGGGTCATCAGGTTCGGTATAAGCATTGAGATATCACATCTCTGCTATCGGAAGGGTCTCAGGATAGGAATGGGAAGGACGTAGATTTCACATCTCATACTATAGGGAGGGTCTCAGTTTTGATATTAGAAGCATTGAGCTATCACATCTCATGCTATCGGAAGGGTCTCAGGATTGGAATGGGATGGAGTTGGATATCACATCTCAAGCTATCTCAGGATTGTAATGGGAAGGAGTTTGATATCACATATCAAGCTATAGGAAGGGTCTCAGGTTTGGAAGGGGAAGGATTTGGATCTCACATCTCAAGCTATCTCAGGATTGGAATGGGAAGGAGTTTGATATTTCATCTCAAGCTATAGGAAGGGTCTCAGGTTTGGAAAGGGAAGGATTTGGATTTCACATCTCATGTTATAGGATGGTTCTCATGTTTGGTTTTAGAAGCATTGAGATATCACATCTCATGCTATGGGAAGGGTCTCAGGTTTGGAATGGGAAGGAGTTGGTTATCACATCTCATGCTAAAGGAAAGGTCTCAGGTCTGGAAGGGGAAGGATTTGGATCTCACATCTCATGTTTTAGGACGGGTCTCAGGTTTGGTATTAGAAGCATTGAACTATCACATCTCATGGTATAGGAAGGGTCCCAGGATTGGAATGGGAAGGAGTTGGATATCACATTGAATGGGAAGGAGTTTGATATCACATCTCAAGCTATAGGAAGGGCCTCATGTTTGGAATGGGAATGATTTGGATTTCACATCTCATGTTATAGGATGGTTCTCATGTTTGGTTTTAGAAGCATTGAAATATCACATCTCATGCTATCTGAAGGGTCTCAGGTTTGGAATGGGAAGGAGTTTGATATCACATCTCATGTTAGAGGTAGGATCTCAGGTTTGGTATTAGAGGCATTGAGATATGACATCTCATGCCATCAGAAGGGTCTCAGGATTGGAATGGGAAGGAGTTGGATATCACATCTCATGCTAAAGGGAGGGTCTAAGGTTTGGAAGGGGAAGGATTTGGACATCACATCTCATGTTATTGGAAGGATCTGAGGTTTGGTATTAGAAGCATTGAGATATCACATCTCATGCTATCGGAAGGGTCTCAGGTTTGGTATAAGCATTGAGATATCACATCTCTGCTATCGGAAGGGTCTCAGGATTGGAATGGGAAGGATTTGGATATCACATCTCATGTTATAGGAAGGGTCTCAGGTTTGGTATTAGAAGCATTGAGATATCACATCTCATGCTATATTAAGGGTCTCAGGAATGGAATGGGAAGGACTTGGATATCACATCTCATGATAAAGGAAGGGTCTAAGGTTTGGAAGGGGAAGGATTTGGATATCACATCTCATGTTATTGGACCGGTCTCAGGTTTGGTATTAGAAGCATTGAGATATCAAGTCTCATCGTATAGGACGGGAGTTTGATATCACATCTCATGCCATGGTATGGGTCTCAGGTTTTGTAGAAGCATTGGGATATCACATCTCATGCTATTGGAAGGGTATCAGGATTGGATTTGGAAGGAGTTGGATATCCCATCTCATGCTATAGGAAGGGTCTCAGGTTGGAGTAGAAGGAGTTGGATATCACATCTCATGTTATAGGAAGGATCTCAGGTTTTGTATTAGAAGCATTGAGATATCACATCTCATGCTATAGGAAGGGTCTCAGGATTGGAATGTGAAGCATTTGGATATCACATCTCATGCTAAAGGAAGGGTCTCAGGTTTGGTATAAGCATTGAGATATCACATCTCTGCTATCGGAAGGGTCTAAGGATTGGATTGGGAAGGAATTGGATATCCCTTCTCATGCTATAGGAAGGGTCTCAGGTTGGAATGGGTAGGAGTTGGATATCACATCTCATGTTATAGGAAGGGTCTCAAGATTGAAATGGGAAGGATTTGGATATCACATCTCTTGCTATAGGAAGGGTCTCAGGTTTTCTATTAGAAACATTGAGATATGACATCTCATGCTATAGGAAGGGTTTCAGTATTGGAATGGGAAGGATTTGGATATCACATCTCATGCTAAAGGAAGGGTCTCAGGTTTGGAAGGGGAAGGATTTGGATATCATATCTCATGTTATAGGACATATCTCATGTTATAGGACGGGTCCCAGGTTTGGTATTAGAAGCATTGAGATATCACATCTCATGGTATAGGAAGGGTCTCAGGATTGGAATGGGAAGGAGTTGGATCTCCCTTCTCATGCTACAGGAAGGGTCTCAGGTTGGAATGGGAAGGAGTTGGATATCACATCTCGTTATAGGAAGGGTCTCAGGATTGGAATGGGAAGGAATTGGATATCACATCTCTTGCTATAGGAAGGGTCTCAGGTTTGGAAGGGGAAGGATTTGGATATCATATCTCATGTTATAGGACCGGTCCCAGGTCTGGTATTAGAAGCATTGAGATATCACATCTCATGCTATAGGAGGAGTCTCAGGATTGGAATGGGCAGGAGTTGAATATCACCTCTCATGCTAAAGGAAGGGTATCAGGTTTGATAGAAGCATTGAGATATCACATCTCATGCTATAGGAAGGAACTCAGGATTGGAATGGGAAGGAGTTGGATATCACATCTAATGCCATAGGAAGGGTCATCAGGTTTGGTAAAAGCATTGAGATATCACATCTCTGCTATCGGAAGGGTCTCAGGATAGGAATGGTAAGGACTTAGAATTCACATCTCATACTATAGGGAGGGTCTCAGTTTTGATATTAGAAGCATTGAGCTATCACATCTCATGCTATCGGAAGGGTCTCAGGATTGGAATGGGATGGAGTTGGATATCACATCTCAAGCTATCTCAGGATTGGAATGGGAAGGAGTTTGATATTTCATCTCAAGCTATAGGAAGGGTCTCAGGTTTGGAAAGGGAAGGATTTGGATTTCACATCTCATGTTATAGGATGGTTCTCATGTTTGGTTTTAGAAGCATTGAGATATCACATCTCATGCTATCGGAAGGGTCTCAGGTTTGGAAAGGGAAGGATTTGGATTTCACATGTTATAGGATGGTTCTCAGGTTTGGTTTTAGAAGCATTAAATTATAACATCTCATGCTATAGGAAGGGTCTCAGGTTTGGAATGGGAATGATTTGGATTTCACATCTCATGTTATAGGATGGTTCTCATGTTTGGTTTTAGAAGCATTGAAATATCACATCTCATGCTATCTGAAGGGTCTCAGGTTTGGAATGGGAAGGAGTTTGATATCACATCTCATGTTAGAGGTAGGATCTCAGGTTTGGTATTAGAGGCATTGAGATATGACATCTCATGCCATCAGAAGGGTCTCAGGATTGGAATGGGAAGGAGTTGGATATCACATCTCATGCTAAAGGGAGGGTCTAAGGTTTGGAAGGGGAAGGATTTGGACATCACATCTCATGTTATTGAAAGGATCTGAGGTTTGGTATTAGAAGCATTGAGATATCACATCTCATGCTATCGGAAGGGTCTCAGGTTTGGTATAAGCATTGAGATATCACATCTCTGCTATCGGAAGGGTCTCAGGATTGGAATGGGAAGGATTTGGATATCACATCTCATGTTATAGGAAGGGTCTCAGGTTTGGTATTAGAAGCATTGAGATATCACATCTCATGCTATATTAAGGGTCTCAGGAATGGAATGGGAAGGACTTGGATATCACATCTCATGATAAAGGAAGGGTCTAAGGTTTGGAAGGGGAAGGATTTGGATATCACATCTCATGTTATTGGACCGGTCTCAGGTTTGGTATTAGAAGCATTGAGATATCAAGTCTCATGGTATAGGACGGGAGTTTGATATCACATCTCATGCCATGGTATGGGTCTCAGGTTTTGTAGAAGCATTGGGATATCACATCTCATGCTATTGGAAGGGTATCAGGATTGGATTTGGAAGGAGTTGGATATCCCATCTCATGCTATAGGAAGGGTCTCAGGTTGGAGTAGAAGGAGTTGGATATCACATCTCATGTTATAGGAAGGGTCTCAGGATTGGAATGGGAAGGACTTGGATATCACATCTCATGTTATAGGAAGGATCTCAGGTTTTGTATTAGAAGCATTGAGATATCACATCTCATGCTATAGGAAGGGTCTCAGGATTGGAATGTGAAGCATTTGGATATCACATCTCATGCTAAAGGAAGGGTCTCAGGTTTGGTATAAGCATTGAGATATCACATCTCTGCTATCGGAAGGGTCTAAGGATTGGATTGGGAAGGAATTGGATATCCCTTCTCATGCTATAGGAAGGGTCTCAGGTTGGAATGGGTAGGAGTTAGATATCACATCTCATGTTATAGGAAGGGTCTCAAGATTGAAATGGGAAGGATTTGGATATCACATCTCTTGCTATAGGAAGGGTCTCAGGTTTTCTATTAGAAACATTGAGATATGACATCTCATGCTATAGGAAGGGTTTCAGTATTGGAATGGGAAGGATTTGGATATCACATCTCATGCTAAAGGAAGGGTCTCAGGTTTGGAAGGGGAAGGATTTGGATATCATATCTCATGTTATAGGACATATCTCATGTTATAGGACGGGTCCCAGGTTTGGTATTAGAAGCATTGAGATATCACATCTCATGGTATAGGAAGGGTCTCAGGATTGGAATGGGAAGGAGTTGGATCTCCCTTCTCATGCTACAGGAAGGGTCTCAGGTTGGAATGGGAAGGAGTTGGATATCACATCTCGTTATAGGAAGGGTCTCAGGATTGGAATGGGAAGGAATTGGATATCACATCTCTTGCTATAGGAAGGGTCTCAGGTTTGGAAGGGGAAGGATTTGGATATCATATCTCATGTTATAGGACCGGTCCCAGGTCTGGTATTAGAAGCATTGAGATATCACATCTCATGCTATAGGAGGAGTCTCAGGATTGGAATGGGAAGGAGTTGGATATCACGTCTCATGATATAGGAAGGGTCTCAGGATTGGAATGGGCAGGAGTTGAATATCACCTCTCATGCTAAAGGAAGGGTATCAGGTTTGATAGAAGCATTGAGATATCACATCTCATGCTATAGGAAGGAACTCAGGATTGGAATGGGAAGGAGTTGGATATCACATCTAATGCCATAGGAAGGCTCATCAGGTTTGGTATAAGCATTGAGATATCACATCTCTGCTATCGGAAGGGTCTCAGGATAGGAATGGTAAGGACTTAGAATTCACATCTCATACTATACGGAGGGTCTCAGTTTTGATATTAGAAGCATTGAGCTATCACATCTCATGCTATCGGAAGGGTCTCAGGATTGGAATGGGATGGAGTTGGATATCACATCTCAAGCTATCTCAGGATTGGAATGGGAAGGAGTTTGATATTTCATCTCAAGCTATAGGAAGGGTCTCAGGTTTGGAAAGGGAAGGATTTGGATTTCACATCTCATGTTATAGGATGGTTCTCATGTTTGGTTTTAGAAGCATTGAGATATCACATCTCATGCTATCGGAAGGGTCTCAGGTTTGGAAAGGGAAGGATTTGGATTTCACATGTTATAGGATGGTTCTCAGGTTTGGTTTTAGAAGCATTAAATTATAACATCTCATGCTATAGGAAGGGTCTCAGGTTTGGAATGGGAAGGAGTTGGATATCACATCTCTGCTATCTGAAGGGTCTCAGGATTGGAATGGGAAGGAGTTGGATATCCCATCTCGTTATAGGAAGGGTCTCAGGTTTGGTATTAGAAGCAATGAGATATCACATCTCATGCTATAGGAAGGGTCTAAGGTTTGGAAGGGGACGGATTTGGGTATCACATCTCATGTTATAGGACCGGTCTCAGGTTTGGTATTTGAAGCATTGAGATATCAAGTCTCATGGTATAGGACGGGTCTCAGAATTGGAATGAGAAGGAGTTGGATATCACATCTCAAGCTATAGGAAGGGTCTCATGATTGGAATGGGAAGGAGTTGGATATCACATCTCATGTTATAGGAAGGGTCTCAGGATTGGAATGGGAAGGACTTGGATATCACATCTCATTCTATAGGAAGGCTCTCAGGGTTGGAAGGGGAAGGAGTTGGATATCACATTTCATGTTAGAGGTAGGATCTCAGGTTTGGTTTTAGAGGCATTGAGATATCACATCTCATGCCATCAGAAGGGTCTCAGGATTGGAATGGGAAGGAGTTGGATATCAAATCTCATGCTAAAGGGATGGTCTAAGGTTTGGAAGGGGAAGGATTTGGATATTCCATCTCATGTTATTGGACCGGTCTCAGGTTTGGTATTAGAAGCATTGAGATATCACATCTCATGCTATCGGAAGGGTCTTAGGTTTGGTATAAGCATTGAGATATCACATCTCTGCTATCGGAAGGGTCTCAGGATTGGAATGGGAAGGATTTGGATATCACAATTCATGTTATAGGAAGGGTCTCAGGTTTGGTATTAGAAGCATTGAGATATCACATCTCATGCTATAGGAAGGGTCTCAGGATTGGAATGGGAAGGACTTGGATATCACATCTCATGTTATAGGAAGGGTCTCAGGTTTGGTATTAGAAGCATTGAGATATCACATCTCATGCTATAGGAAGGGTCTCAGGAATGGAATGGGAAGGACTTGGATATCACATCTCATGATAAAGGAAGGGTCTAAGGTTTGGAAGGGGAAGGATTTGGATATCACATCTCATGTTATTGGACCGGTCTCAGGTTTGGTATTAGAAGCATTGAGATATCAAGTCTCATGGTATAGGACGGGAGTTTGATATCACATCTCATGCCATGGTATGGGTCTCAGGTTTTGTAGAAGCATTGGGATATCACATCTCATGCTATCGGAAGGGTATCAGGATTGGATTTGGAAGGAGTTGGATATCCCATCTCATGCTATAGGAAGGGTCTCAGGTTGGAATAGAAGGAGTTGGATATCACATCTCATGTTATAGGAAGGGTCTCAGGATTGGAATGGGAAGGACTTGGATATCACATCTCATGCTGTAGGAAGGGTCTCAGGTTTGGAAAAGGAAGGAGTTGGATATCATATTTCATGTTAGAGGTAGGATCTCAGGTTTGGTATTAGAGGCATTGAGATATCACATCTCATGCTATCATAAGGGTCTCAGGATTGGAATGGGAAGGAGTTGGATATCACATCTCATGTTATAGGAAGGATCTCAGGTTTGGTATTAGAAGCATTGAGACATCACATCTCATGCTATAGGAAGGGTCTCAGGATTGGAATGGGAAGGAGTTGGATATCACATCTCATGCTATAGGAAGGGTCTCAGGTTTGGTATAAGCATTGAGATATCACATCTCATGCTATAGGAAGGGTCTCAGGATTGGAAAGGGAAGGATTTGGATATCACATCTTATGCTATAGGAAGGGTCTCAGGTTTGGTATAAGCATGGAGATATCACTTCTCATGCTATAGGAAGGGTCTCAGGATTGGAATGGGAAGGAGTTGGATATCCCATCTCATGCTATAGGAAGGGTCTCAGATTTGGTATGAGCATTGAGATATCACATCTCATGCTATAGGAAGGGTCTCAGGATTGGAATGGGAAGGAGTTGTATATGACATCTCAGGCCATAGGAAGGGTCTCAGATTTGGTATAAGCATTGAGATATCACATCTCATGATATCGGAAGGGTCTCAGGATTGGAATGGGAAGGAGTTGGATATCACATCTCATTATAAAGGAAGGGTCTAAGGTTTGGAAGGGGATGGATTTGGATATCACATCTCATGTTATAGGACGGGTCTCAGGTTTGGTATTAGAAGCATTGGGATATCAAGTGTCATGGTATAAGAAGGGTCTCAGAATTGGAATGGGAAGGAGTTGGATATCACATCTCAAGCTATAGGAAGCGTCTCAGGATTGGAATGGGAAGGAGTTTGATATCACATCTCATGCCATAGTATGGGTCTCAGGTTTGGTAGAAGCATTGGGATATCACATCTCATGCTATCGGAAGGGTATCAGTATTGGATTTGGAAGGAGTTGGATATCCCATCTCATGCTATAGGAAGGGTCTCAGGTTAGAATGGGAAGGAGTTGGATATCACATTTCATGTTATAGGAAGGGTCTCAGGATTGGAATGGGAAGGACTTGGATATCATATCTCATGCTATAGGAAGGCTCTCAGGTTTGGAAGGGGAAGGAGTTGGATATCACATTTCATGTTAGAGGAAGGATCTCAGGTTTGGTATTAGAGGCCTTGAGATATCACATCTCATGCTATAGGAAGGGTCTCAGGATTGGAATGGGAAGGAGTTGGATATCACATCTCAAGCTATAGGAAGGGTCTCAGGTTTGGTATAAGCATTGAGATATCACATCTCATGCTATAGGAAGGGTCTCAGGATTGGAATGGGAAGAAGTTGGATATCACATCTCATGCTATAGGAAGGGTCTCAGGTTTGGTATAAGCATTGAGATATCACATCTCATGCTATAGGAAGGGTCTCAGGGTTGGAATGGGAAGGAGTTGTATATGACATCTCATGCCATAGGAAGGGTCTCAGGTTTGGTATAAGCATTGAGATATCACATCACATGCTATAGGAAGGGTCTCAGGATTGGAATGGGAAGGACTTGGATATCACATCTCATGCTATAGGCAGGGTCTCAGGTTTGGAAAGGGAAGGAGATGGATATCACATTTCATGTTAGAGGTAGGATCTCAGGTTTGGTATTAGAGGCATTGAGATATCACATCTCATGCTATCAGAAGGGTCTCAGGATTGGAATGGGAAGGAGTTGGATATCAAATCTCATGCTAAAGGGATGGTCTAAGGTTTGGAAGGGGAGGGATTTGGACATCATATCTCATGTTATTGGAAGGATCTCAGGTTTGGTATTAGAAGCATTGAGATATCACATCTCATGCTATCGGAAGGGTCTTAGGTTTGGTATAAGCATTGAGATATCACATCTCTGCTATCGGAAGGGTCTCAGGATTGGAATGGGAAGGATTTGGATATCACAATTCATGTTATAGGGAGGGTCTCAGTTTTCATATTAGAAGCATTGAGATATCACATATGCTATTGGAAGGGTCTCAGTATTGGAATGGGAAGGAGTTGGATATCACATCTCATGTTATAGGGAGGGTCTCAGTTTTGATATTAGAAGCATTGAGATATCACATATGCTATTGGAAGGGTCTCAGTATTGGAATTGGAAGGAGTTGGATATCACATATGCTAAAGGAAAGGTCTCAGGTTTGGAATGGGAAGGAGTTGGATATCACGTCTCATGTTATAGGAAGGGTCTCAGGTTTGGAATGGGAAGGAGTTGAATATCACATCTCATGCTAAAGGAAGGGTCATCAGGTTCGGTATAAGCATTGAGATATCACATCTCTGCTATCGGAAGGGTCTCAGGATAGGAATGGGAAGGACGTAGATTTCACATCTCATACTATAGGGAGGGTCTCAGTTTTGATATTAGAAGCATTGAGCTATCACATCTCATGCTATCGGAAGGGTCTCAGGATTGGAATGGGATGGAGTTGGATATCACATCTCAAGCTATCTCAGGATTGTAATGGGAAGGAGTTTGATATCACATATCAAGCTATAGGAAGGGTCTCAGGTTTGGAAGGGGAAGGATTTGGATCTCACATCTCAAGCTATCTCAGGATTGGAATGGGAAGGAGTTTGATATTTCATCTCAAGCTATAGGAAGGGTCTCAGGTTTGGAAAGGGAAGGATTTGGATTTCACATCTCATGTTATAGGATGGTTCTCATGTTTGGTTTTAGAAGCATTGAGATATCACATCTCATGCTATGGGAAGGGTCTCAGGTTTGGAATGGGAAGGAGTTGGTTATCACATCTCATGCTAAAGGAAAGGTCTCAGGTCTGGAAGGGGAAGGATTTGGATCTCACATCTCATGTTTTAGGACGGGTCTCAGGTTTGGTATTAGAAGCATTGAACTATCACATCTCATGGTATAGGAAGGGTCCCAGGATTGGAATGGGAAGGAGTTGGATATCACATTGAATGGGAAGGAGTTTGATATCACATCTCAAGCTATAGGAAGGGCCTCATGTTTGGAATGGGAATGATTTGGATTTCACATCTCATGTTATAGGATGGTTCTCATGTTTGGTTTTAGAAGCATTGAAATATCACATCTCATGCTATCTGAAGGGTCTCAGGTTTGGAATGGGAAGGAGTTTGATATCACATCTCATGTTAGAGGTAGGATCTCAGGTTTGGTATTAGAGGCATTGAGATATGACATCTCATGCCATCAGAAGGGTCTCAGGATTGGAATGGGAAGGAGTTGGATATCACATCTCATGCTAAAGGGAGGGTCTAAGGTTTGGAAGGGGAAGGATTTGGACATCACATCTCATGTTATTGGAAGGATCTGAGGTTTGGTATTAGAAGCATTGAGATATCACATCTCATGCTATCGGAAGGGTCTCAGGTTTGGTATAAGCATTGAGATATCACATCTCTGCTATCGGAAGGGTCTCAGGATTGGAATGGGAAGGATTTGGATATCACATCTCATGTTATAGGAAGGGTCTCAGGTTTGGTATTAGAAGCATTGAGATATCACATCTCATGCTATATTAAGGGTCTCAGGAATGGAATGGGAAGGACTTGGATATCACATCTCATGATAAAGGAAGGGTCTAAGGTTTGGAAGGGGAAGGATTTGGATATCACATCTCATGTTATTGGACCGGTCTCAGGTTTGGTATTAGAAGCATTGAGATATCAAGTCTCATCGTATAGGACGGGAGTTTGATATCACATCTCATGCCATGGTATGGGTCTCAGGTTTTGTAGAAGCATTGGGATATCACATCTCATGCTATTGGAAGGGTATCAGGATTGGATTTGGAAGGAGTTGGATATCCCATCTCATGCTATAGGAAGGGTCTCAGGTTGGAGTAGAAGGAGTTGGATATCACATCTCATGTTATAGGAAGGATCTCAGGTTTTGTATTAGAAGCATTGAGATATCACATCTCATGCTATAGGAAGGGTCTCAGGATTGGAATGTGAAGCATTTGGATATCACATCTCATGCTAAAGGAAGGGTCTCAGGTTTGGTATAAGCATTGAGATATCACATCTCTGCTATCGGAAGGGTCTAAGGATTGGATTGGGAAGGAATTGGATATCCCTTCTCATGCTATAGGAAGGGTCTCAGGTTGGAATGGGTAGGAGTTGGATATCACATCTCATGTTATAGGAAGGGTCTCAAGATTGAAATGGGAAGGATTTGGATATCACATCTCTTGCTATAGGAAGGGTCTCAGGTTTTCTATTAGAAACATTGAGATATGACATCTCATGCTATAGGAAGGGTTTCAGTATTGGAATGGGAAGGATTTGGATATCACATCTCATGCTAAAGGAAGGGTCTCAGGTTTGGAAGGGGAAGGATTTGGATATCATATCTCATGTTATAGGACATATCTCATGTTATAGGACGGGTCCCAGGTTTGGTATTAGAAGCATTGAGATATCACATCTCATGGTATAGGAAGGGTCTCAGGATTGGAATGGGAAGGAGTTGGATCTCCCTTCTCATGCTACAGGAAGGGTCTCAGGTTGGAATGGGAAGGAGTTGGATATCACATCTCGTTATAGGAAGGGTCTCAGGATTGGAATGGGAAGGAATTGGATATCACATCTCTTGCTATAGGAAGGGTCTCAGGTTTGGAAGGGGAAGGATTTGGATATCATATCTCATGTTATAGGACCGGTCCCAGGTCTGGTATTAGAAGCATTGAGATATCACATCTCATGCTATAGGAGGAGTCTCAGGATTGGAATGGGCAGGAGTTGAATATCACCTCTCATGCTAAAGGAAGGGTATCAGGTTTGATAGAAGCATTGAGATATCACATCTCATGCTATAGGAAGGAACTCAGGATTGGAATGGGAAGGAGTTGGATATCACATCTAATGCCATAGGAAGGGTCATCAGGTTTGGTATAAGCATTGAGATATCACATCTCTGCTATCGGAAGGGTCTCAGGATAGGAATGGTAAGGACTTAGAATTCACATCTCATACTATAGGGAGGGTCTCAGTTTTGATATTAGAAGCATTGAGCTATCACATCTCATGCTATCGGAAGGGTCTCAGGATTGGAATGGGATGGAGTTGGATATCACATCTCAAGCTATCTCAGGATTGGAATGGGAAGGAGTTTGATATTTCATCTCAAGCTATAGGAAGGGTCTCAGGTTTGGAAAGGGAAGGATTTGGATTTCACATCTCATGTTATAGGATGGTTCTCATGTTTGGTTTTAGAAGCATTGAGATATCACATCTCATGCTATCGGAAGGGTCTCAGGTTTGGAAAGGGAAGGATTTGGATTTCACATGTTATAGGATGGTTCTCAGGTTTGGTTTTAGAAGCATTAAATTATAACATCTCATGCTATAGGAAGGGTCTCAGGTTTGGAATGGGAATGATTTGGATTTCACATCTCATGTTATAGGATGGTTCTCATGTTTGGTTTTAGAAGCATTGAAATATCACATCTCATGCTATCTGAAGGGTCTCAGGTTTGGAATGGGAAGGAGTTTGATATCACATCTCATGTTAGAGGTAGGATCTCAGGTTTGGTATTAGAGGCATTGAGATATGACATCTCATGCCATCAGAAGGGTCTCAGGATTGGAATGGGAAGGAGTTGGATATCACATCTCATGCTAAAGGGAGGGTCTAAGGTTTGGAAGGGGAAGGATTTGGACATCACATCTCATGTTATTGAAAGGATCTGAGGTTTGGTATTAGAAGCATTGAGATATCACATCTCATGCTATCGGAAGGGTCTCAGGTTTGGTATAAGCATTGAGATATCACATCTCTGCTATCGGAAGGGTCTCAGGATTGGAATGGGAAGGATTTGGATATCACATCTCATGTTATAGGAAGGGTCTCAGGTTTGGTATTAGAAGCATTGAGATATCACATCTCATGCTATATTAAGGGTCTCAGGAATGGAATGGGAAGGACTTGGATATCACATCTCATGATAAAGGAAGGGTCTAAGGTTTGGAAGGGGAAGGATTTGGATATCACATCTCATGTTATTGGACCGGTCTCAGGTTTGGTATTAGAAGCATTGAGATATCAAGTCTCATGGTATAGGACGGGAGTTTGATATCACATCTCATGCCATGGTATGGGTCTCAGGTTTTGTAGAAGCATTGGGATATCACATCTCATGCTATTGGAAGGGTATCAGGATTGGATTTGGAAGGAGTTGGATATCCCATCTCATGCTATAGGAAGGGTCTCAGGTTGGAGTAGAAGGAGTTGGATATCACATCTCATGTTATAGGAAGGGTCTCAGGATTGGAATGGGAAGGACTTGGATATCACATCTCATGTTATAGGAAGGATCTCAGGTTTTGTATTAGAAGCATTGAGATATCACATCTCATGCTATAGGAAGGGTCTCAGGATTGGAATGTGAAGCATTTGGATATCACATCTCATGCTAAAGGAAGGGTCTCAGGTTTGGTATAAGCATTGAGATATCACATCTCTGCTATCGGAAGGGTCTAAGGATTGGATTGGGAAGGAATTGGATATCCCTTCTCATGCTATAGGAAGGGTCTCAGGTTGGAATGGGTAGGAGTTAGATATCACATCTCATGTTATAGGAAGGGTCTCAAGATTGAAATGGGAAGGATTTGGATATCACATCTCTTGCTATAGGAAGGGTCTCAGGTTTTCTATTAGAAACATTGAGATATGACATCTCATGCTATAGGAAGGGTTTCAGTATTGGAATGGGAAGGATTTGGATATCACATCTCATGCTAAAGGAAGGGTCTCAGGTTTGGAAGGGGAAGGATTTGGATATCATATCTCATGTTATAGGACATATCTCATGTTATAGGACGGGTCCCAGGTTTGGTATTAGAAGCATTGAGATATCACATCTCATGGTATAGGAAGGGTCTCAGGATTGGAATGGGAAGGAGTTGGATCTCCCTTCTCATGCTACAGGAAGGGTCTCAGGTTGGAATGGGAAGGAGTTGGATATCACATCTCGTTATAGGAAGGGTCTCAGGATTGGAATGGGAAGGAATTGGATATCACATCTCTTGCTATAGGAAGGGTCTCAGGTTTGGAAGGGGAAGGATTTGGATATCATATCTCATGTTATAGGACCGGTCCCAGGTCTGGTATTAGAAGCATTGAGATATCACATCTCATGCTATAGGAGGAGTCTCAGGATTGGAATGGGAAGGAGTTGGATATCACGTCTCATGATATAGGAAGGGTCTCAGGATTGGAATGGGCAGGAGTTGAATATCACCTCTCATGCTAAAGGAAGGGTATCAGGTTTGATAGAAGCATTGAGATATCACATCTCATGCTATAGGAAGGAACTCAGGATTGGAATGGGAAGGAGTTGGATATCACATCTAATGCCATAGGAAGGCTCATCAGGTTTGGTATAAGCATTGAGATATCACATCTCTGCTATCGGAAGGGTCTCAGGATAGGAATGGTAAGGACTTAGAATTCACATCTCATACTATAGGGAGGGTCTCAGTTTTGATATTAGAAGCATTGAGCTATCACATCTCATGCTATCGGAAGGGTCTCAGGATTGGAATGGGATGGAGTTGGATATCACATCTCAAGCTATCTCAGGATTGGAATGGGAAGGAGTTTGATATTTCATCTCAAGCTATAGGAAGGGTCTCAGGTTTGGAAAGGGAAGGATTTGGATTTCACATCTCATGTTATAGGATGGTTCTCATGTTTGGTTTTAGAAGCATTGAGATATCACATCTCATGCTATCGGAAGGGTCTCAGGTTTGGAAAGGGAAGGATTTGGATTTCACATGTTATAGGATGGTTCTCAGGTTTGGTTTTAGAAGCATTAAATTATAACATCTCATGCTATAGGAAGGGTCTCAGGTTTGGAATGGGAAGGAGTTGGATATCACATCTCTGCTATCTGAAGGGTCTCAGGATTGGAATGGGAAGGAGTTGGATATCCCATCTCGTTATAGGAAGGGTCTCAGGTTTGGTATTAGAAGCAATGAGATATCACATCTCATGCTATAGGAAGGGTCTAAGGTTTGGAAGGGGACGGATTTGGGTATCACATCTCATGTTATAGGACCGGTCTCAGGTTTGGTATTTGAAGCATTGAGATATCAAGTCTCATGGTATAGGACGGGTCTCAGAATTGGAATGAGAAGGAGTTGGATATCACATCTCAAGCTATAGGAAGGGTCTCATGATTGGAATGGGAAGGAGTTGGATATCACATCTCATGTTATAGGAAGGGTCTCAGGATTGGAATGGGAAGGACTTGGATATCACATCTCATTCTATAGGAAGGCTCTCAGGGTTGGAAGGGGAAGGAGTTGGATATCACATTTCATGTTAGAGGTAGGATCTCAGGTTTGGTTTTAGAGGCATTGAGATATCACATCTCATGCCATCAGAAGGGTCTCAGGATTGGAATGGGAAGGAGTTGGATATCAAATCTCATGCTAAAGGGATGGTCTAAGGTTTGGAAGGGGAAGGATTTGGATATTCCATCTCATGTTATTGGACCGGTCTCAGGTTTGGTATTAGAAGCATTGAGATATCACATCTCATGCTATCGGAAGGGTCTTAGGTTTGGTATAAGCATTGAGATATCACATCTCTGCTATCGGAAGGGTCTCAGGATTGGAATGGGAAGGATTTGGATATCACAATTCATGTTATAGGAAGGGTCTCAGGTTTGGTATTAGAAGCATTGAGATATCACATCTCATGCTATAGGAAGGGTCTCAGGATTGGAATGGGAAGGACTTGGATATCACATCTCATGTTATAGGAAGGGTCTCAGGTTTGGTATTAGAAGCATTGAGATATCACATCTCATGCTATAGGAAGGGTCTCAGGAATGGAATGGGAAGGACTTGGATATCACATCTCATGATAAAGGAAGGGTCTAAGGTTTGGAAGGGGAAGGATTTGGATATCACATCTCATGTTATTGGACCGGTCTCAGGTTTGGTATTAGAAGCATTGAGATATCAAGTCTCATGGTATAGGACGGGAGTTTGATATCACATCTCATGCCATGGTATGGGTCTCAGGTTTTGTAGAAGCATTGGGATATCACATCTCATGCTATCGGAAGGGTATCAGGATTGGATTTGGAAGGAGTTGGATATCCCATCTCATGCTATAGGAAGGGTCTCAGGTTGGAATAGAAGGAGTTGGATATCACATCTCATGTTATAGGAAGGGTCTCAGGATTGGAATGGGAAGGACTTGGATATCACATCTCATGCTGTAGGAAGGGTCTCAGGTTTGGAAAAGGAAGGAGTTGGATATCATATTTCATGTTAGAGGTAGGATCTCAGGTTTGGTATTAGAGGCATTGAGATATCACATCTCATGCTATCAGAAGGGTATCAGGATTGGAATGGGAAGGAGTTGGGTATCACATCTCATGTTATAGGACCGGTCTCAGGTTTGGTATTTGAAGCATTGAGATATCAAGTCTCATGGTATAGGACGGGTCTCAGAATTGGAATGAGAAGGAGTTGGATATCACATCTCAAGCTATAGGAAGGGTCTCATGATTGGAATGGGAAGGAGTTGGATATCACATCTCATGTTATAGGAAGGGTCTCAGGATTGGAATGGGAAGGACTTGGATATCACATCTCATTATATAGGAAGGCTCTCAGGGTTGGAAGGGGAAGGAGTTGGATATCACATTTCATGTTAGAGGTAGGATCTCAGGTTTGGTTTTAGAGGCATTGAGATATCACATCTCATGCCATCAGAAGGGTCTCAGGATTGGAATGGGAAGGAGTTGGATATCAAATCTCATGCTAAAGGGATGGTCTAAGGTTTGGAAGGGGAAGGATTTGGATATCACATCTCATGTTATTGGACCGGTCTCAGGTTTGGTATTAGAAGCATTGAGATATCACATCTCATGCTATCGGAAGGGTCTTAGGTTTGGTATAAGCATTGAGATATCACATCTCTGCTATCGGAAGGGTCTCAGGATTGGAACGGGAAGGATTTGGATATCACAATTCATGTTATAGGAAGGGTCTCAGGTTTGGTATTAGAAGCATTGAGATATCACATCTCATGCTATAGGAAGGGTCTCAGGATTGGAATGGGAAGGACTTGGATATCACATCTCATGTTATAGGAAGGGTCTCAGGTTTGGTATTAGAAGCATTGAGATATCACATCTCATGCTATAGGAAGGGTCTCAGGAATGGAATGGGAAGGACTTGGATATCACATCTCATGATAAAGGAAGGGTCTAAGGTTTGGAAGGGGAAGGATTTGGATATCACATCTCATGTTATTGGACCGGTCTCAGGTTTGGTATTAGAAGCATTGAGATATCAAGTCTCATGGTATAGGACGGGAGTTTGATATCACATCTCATGCCATGGTATGGGTCTCAGGTTTTGTAGAAGCATTGGGATATCACATCTCATGCTATCGGAAGGGTATCAGGATTGGATTTGGAAGGAGTTGGATATCCCATCTCATGCTATAGGAAGGGTCTCAGGTTGGAATAGAAGGAGTTGGATATCACATCTCATGTTATAGGAAGGGTCTCAGGATTGGAATGGGAAGGACTTGGATATCACATCTCATGCTGTAGGAAGGGTCTCAGGTTTGGAAAAGGAAGGAGTTGGATATCACATTTCATGTTAGAGGTAGGATCTCAGGTTTGGTATTAGAGGCATTGAGATATCACATCTCATGCTATCAGAAGGGTATCAGGATTGGAATGGGAAGGAGTTGGATATCACATCTCATGCTAAAGGGAGGGTCTCAGGTTTGGAATGGGAAGGATTTGGATATCACATCTCACGTTATAGGAAGGACCTTAGGTTTGGTATTAGAAGCATTGAGATATCACATCTCATGCTATAGGAAGGGTCTCGGGATTGGAATGGGAAGGAGTTGGATATCACATCTCATGTTATAGGAAGGATCTCAGGTTTGGTATTAGAAGCATTGAGATATCACATCTCATGCTATAGGAAGGGTCTCAGGATTGGAATGGGAAGGAGTTGGATATCACATCTCATGCTATGGGAAGGGTCTCAGGTTTGGTATAAGCATTGAAATATCACATCTCTGCTATCGGAAGGGTCTCAGGATTGGAATGGGAGGAGCTGGATATCACATCTCATGCTATGGGAAGGGTCTCAGGTTTGGTATAAGCATTGAAATATCACATCTCTGCTATCGGAAGGGTCTCAGGATTGGAATGGGAGGAGCTGGATATCACATCTCATGCTAAAGGAAGGGTCTCAGGTTTGGAAGGGGAAGGAGTTGGATATCACATCTCATGCTAAAGGGAGGGTCTCAGGTTTGGAATGGGAAGGATTTGGATATCACATCTCATGTTATAGGAAGGACCTTAGGTTTGGTATTAGAAGCATTGAGATATCACATCTCATGCTATAGGAAGGGTCTCGGGATTGGAACGGGAAGGAGTTGGATATCACATCTCATGTTATTGGAAGGATCTCAGGTTTGGTATTAGAAGCATTGAGATATCACATCTCATGCTATCGGAAGGGTCTTAGGTTTGGTATAAGCATTGAGATATCACATCTCTGCTATCGGAAGGGTCTCAGGATTGGAATGGGAAGGATTTGGATATCATAATTCATGTTATAGGAAGGGTCTCAGGTTTGGTATTAGAAGCATTGAGATATCACATCTCATGCTATAGGAAGGGTCTCAGGATTGGAATGGGAAGGACTTGGATATCACATCTCATATTATAGGAAGGGTCTCAGGTTTGGTATTAGAAGCATTGAGATATCACATCTCATGCTATAGGAAGGGTCTCAGGAATGGAATGGGAAGGACTTGGATATCACATCTCATGATAAAGGAAGGGTCTAAGGTTTGGAAGGGGAAGGATTTGGATATCACATCTCATGTTATTGGACCGGTCTCAGGTTTGGTATTAGAAGCATTGAGATATCAAGTCTCATGGTATAGGACGGGAGTTTGATATCACATCTCATGCCATGGTATGGGTCTCAGGTTTTGTAGAAGCATTGGTATATCACATCTCATGCTATCGGAAGGGTATCAGGATTGGATTTGGAAGGAGTTGGATATCCCATCTCATGCTATAGGAAGGGTCTCAGGTTGGAATAGAAGGAGTTGGATATCACATCTCATTTTATAGGAAGGGTCTCAGGATTGGAATGGGAAGGACTTGGATATCACATCTCATGCTGTAGGAAGGGTCTCAGGTTTGGAAAAGGAAGGAGTTGGATATCACATTTCATGTTAGAGGTAGGATCTCAGGTTTGGTATTAGAGGCATTGAGATATCAGATCTCATGCTATCAGAAGGGTATCAGGATTGGAATGGGAAGGAGTTGGATATCACATCTCATGCTAAAGGGAGGGTCTCAGGTTTGGAATGGGAAGGATTTGGATATCACATCTCATGTTATAGGAAGGACCTTAGGTTTGGTATTAGAAGCATTGAGATATCACATCTCATGCTATAGGAAGGGTCTCGGGATTGGAATGGGAAGGAGTTGGATATCACATCTCATGTTATAGGAAGGATCTCAGGTTTGGTATTAGAAGCATTGAGATATCACATCTCATGCTATAGGAAGGGTCTCAGGATTGGAATGGGAAGGAGTTGGATATCACATCTCATGCTATGGGAAGGGTCTCAGGTTTGGTATAAGCATTGAAATGTCACATCTCTGCTATCGGAAGGGTCTCAGGATTGGAATGGGAGGAGCTATATATCACATCTCATGCTAAAGGAAGGGTCTCAGGTTTGGAAGGGGAAGGATTTGGATATCACATCTCATGTTATAGGACGGGTCTCAGGTTTGGTATTAGAAGCATTGTGATATCACATCTCATGCTATAGGGTGTGTCTCAGGATTGGAATGGGAAGGAGTTGGATATCACATCTCATGCTATAGGAAGGGTTTCAGGTTTGGTAGAAGCATTGAGATATCACATCTCATGCTATAGGAAGAGTCTCAGGTTTGGGAAGGGAAGGATTTGGATTTCACATCTCATGTTATAGGATGGTTCTCATGTTTGGTTTTTGAAGCATTGAGATATCACATCTCATGCTATCGGAAGGGTCTCAGGTTTGGAATGGGAAGGAGTTGGATATCACATCTCATGTTATAGGAAGGGTCTCAGGTTTGGAATGGGAAGGAGTTGGATATGACATCTCTTGTTATAGGGAGGGTCTCAGGATTTGAATGGTAAGGAGTTGGATATCACATCTCATGCTATAGGAAGGGTCTCAGGTTGGAATGGGAAGGAGTTGGATATCACATCTCATGTTATATACAGGAAGGGTCTCAGGATTGGAATGGGAAGGATTTGGATATCACATCTCTTGCTATAGGAAGGGTCTCAGGTTTTTTATTAGAAACATTGAGATATCACATCTCATGCTATAGGAAGGGTTTTAGGATTGGAATGGGAAGTATTTGGATATCACATCTCATGCTAAAGGAAGGGTCTCAGGTTTGGAAGGGGAAGGATTTGGATATCACATCTCATCCAATAGGAAGGGTCTCAGGTTTGGAATGGGAAGGAATTGGATATCACATCTCATGTTATAGGAAGGGTCTCAGGTTTTTTATTAGAAACATTGAGATATCACATCTCATGTTATAGGACGGTTCCCAGGTTTGGTATTAGAAGCATTGAGATATCACATCTCATGGTATAGGAAGGGTCTCAGGGTTGGAATGGGAAGGAGTTGGATATCACATCTCATCCAATAGGAAGGGTCTCAGGTTTGGAATGGGAAGGAATTGGATATCACATCTCATGTTATAGGAAGGATCTCAGGTTTGGTATTAGAAGCATTGAGATATCACATCTCATGCTATAGGAAGGGTCTCAGGATTGGAATGTGAAGGATTTGGATATCACATCTCATGCTAAAGGAAGGGTCTCAGGTTTGGTAGAAGCATTGAGATATCACATCTCATGCTATAGGAAGGGTCTCAGGATTTGAATGGCAAGGAGTTGGATATCACATCTCATGCCATAGTAAGGGTCTCAGGTTTGGTATAAGCATTGAGATATCACATCTCTGCTATCGGAAGGTTCTCAGGATTGGATTGGGAAGGAGTTGGATATCCCTTCCCATGCTATAGGAAGTGTCTCAGGTTGGAAGGGGAAGGAGTTGAATATCACATCTCATGTTATAGGAAGGGTCTCAGGATTGGAATGGGAAGGATTTGGATATCACATCTCTTGCTATAGGAAGGGTCTCAGGATTGGAATGGGAAGGATTTGGATATCACATCTCATGTCATAGGAAGGATCTCAGGTTTGGTATTAGAAGCATTGATATATCACATCTCATGCTATAGTAAGGGTCTCATGTTTGGAATGGGAAGGAGTTGGATATCACATATGCTATAGGAAGTGTCTCAGGTTTGGAACGGGAAGGAGTTGGATATCACATCTCATGTTATAGGAAGGGTCTCAGGTTTGGTATAAGCATTGAGATATCACATCTCTGCTATCAGGAGTGGCTCAGGATTGGAATGGGAAGGAGTTGGATATCCCATCTCATGTTAAAGGACGGGTCTCTGGTTTGGTATTAGAATCATTGAGATATCACATCGCATGCTGTAGGAAGGGTCTAAGGATTGGAATGGGATGGACTTGGAAATCACATCTCATGCTATAGGTAGGCTCTCAGGTTTGGTATAAGCATTGAGATATCACATCTCATGCTATAGGAAGGGTCTCAGGATTGGAATGGGAAGGATTTGGATATCACATCTCATGCTATAGGAAGGGTCTCAGATTTGGTATAAGCATTGAGATATCACATCTCATGCTATAGGAAGGGTCTCAGGATTGGAATGGGAAGGAGTTGTATATGACATCTCAAGCCTTAGGAAGGGTCTCAGGTTTGGAATGGGAAGGAATTGGATATCACATCTCATGTTATAGGAAGGGTCTCAGGTTTTTTATTAGAAACATTGAGATATCACATCTCATGTTATAGGACGGTTCCCAGGTTTGGTATTAGAAGCATTGAGATATCACATCTCATGGTATAGGAAGGGTCTCAGGGTTGGAATGGGAAGGAGTTGGATATCACATCTCATCCAATAGGAAGGGTCTCAGGTTTGGAATGGGAAGGAATTGGATATCACATCTCATGTTATAGGAAGGATCTCAGGTTTGGTATTAGAAGCATTGAGATATCACATCTCATGCTATAGGAAGGGTCTCAGGATTGGAATGTGAAGGATTTGGATATCACATCTCATGCTAAAGGAAGGGTCTCAGGTTTGGTAGAAGCATTGAGATATCACATCTCATGCTATAGGAAGGGTCTCAGGATTTGAATGGCAAGGAGTTGGATATCACATCTCATGCCATAGTAAGGGTCTCAGGTTTGGTATAAGCATTGAGATATCACATCTCTGCTATCGGAAGGTTCTCAGGATTGGATTGGGAAGGAGTTGGATATCCCTTCCCATGCTATAGGAAGTGTCTCAGGTTGGAAGGGGAAGGAGTTGAATATCACATCTCATGTTATAGGAAGGGTCTCAGGATTGGAATGGGAAGGATTTGGATATCACATCTCTTGCTATAGGAAGGGTCTCAGGATTGGAATGGGAAGGATTTGGATATCACATCTCATGTCATAGGAAGGATCTCAGGTTTGGTATTAGAAGCATTGATATATCACATCTCATGCTATAGTAAGGGTCTCATGTTTGGAATGGGAAGGAGTTGGATATCACATATGCTATAGGAAGTGTCTCAGGTTTGGAACGGGAAGGAGTTGGATATCACATCTCATGTTATAGGAAGGGTCTCAGGTTTGGTATAAGCATTGAGATATCACATCTCTGCTATCAGGAGTGGCTCAGGATTGGAATGGGAAGGAGTTGGATATCCCATCTCATGTTAAAGGACGGGTCTCTGGTTTGGTATTAGAATCATTGAGATATCACATCGCATGCTGTAGGAAGGGTCTAAGGATTGGAATGGGATGGACTTGGAAATCACATCTCATGCTATAGGTAGGCTCTCAGGTTTGGTATAAGCATTGAGATATCACATCTCATGCTATAGGAAGGGTCTCAGGATTGGAATGGGAAGGATTTGGATATCACATCTCATGCTATAGGAAGGGTCTCAGATTTGGTATAAGCATTGAGATATCACATCTCATGCTATAGGAAGGGTCTCAGGATTGGAATGGGAAGGAGTTGTATATGACATCTCAAGCCTTAGGAAGGGTCTCAGGTTTGGTATAAGCATTGAGATATCACATCTCTGCTATCGGAAGGGTCTCAGGATTGGAATGGGAAGGAGTTGGATATCCCATCTCATGTTATAGGAAGGGTCTCAGGTTTGGTATTAGAAGCATTGAGATATCACATCTCATGCTATAGGAAGGGTCTCAGGATTGGAATGGGAAGGACTTGGATGTCACATCTCATGCTATAGGGAGGGTCTCAAGTTTGATATTAGAAGCATTGAGATAACAAATCTCATGATATCGGAAGGGTCTCAGGATTGGAATGGGAAGGAGTTGGATATCACATCTCATTATAAAGGAAGGGTCTAAGGTTTGGAAGGGGAAGGATTTGGATATCACATCTCATGTTATAGGACGGGTCTCAGGTTTGGTATTAGAAGCATTGAGATATCAAGTCTCATGGTATAAGAAGGGTCTCAGAATTGGAATGGGAAGGAGTTGGATATCACATCTCAAGCTATAGGAAGCGTCTCAGGATTGGAATGGGAAGCAGTTTGATATCACATCTCATGCCATAGTATGGGTCTCAGGTTTGGTAGAAGCATTGGGATATCACATCTCATGCTATAGGAAGGGTCTCAGGATTGGAATGGGAAGAAGTTGGATATCACATCTCAAGCTATAGGAAGGGTCTCAGGTTTGGTATAAGCATTGAGATATCACATCTCATGCTATAGGAAGGGTCTCAGGGTTGGAATGGGAAGGAGTTGTTTATGACATCTCATGCCATAGGAAGGGTCTCAGGTTTGGTATAAGCATTGAGATTTCACATCACATGCTATAGGAAGGGTCTCAGGATTGGAATGGGAAGTACTTGGATATCACATCACATGCTATAGGAAGGGTCTCAGGATTGGAATGGGAAGGACTTGGATATCACATCTCATGCTATAGGCAGGGTCTCAGGTTTGGAAAGGGAAGGAGATGGATATCACATTTCATGTTAGAGGTAGGATCTCAGGTTTGGTATTAGAGGCAATGAGATATCACATCTCATGCTATCAGAAGGGTCTCAGGATTGGAATGGGAAGGAGTTGGATATCACATTTCATGCTAAAGGGAGGGTCTCAGGTTTGGAAGAGGAAGGATTTGGAAATCACATCTCATATTATAGGAAGGATCTCAGGTTTGGTATTAGAAGCATTGAGATATCACATCTCATGCTATCGGAAGGATCTCAGGTTTGGTATAAGAGGCATTGAGATATCACATCTCATGCTATCATAAGGGTCTCAGGATTGGAATGGGAAGGAGTTGGATATCACATCTCATGTTATAGGAAGGATCTCAGGTTTGGTATTAGAAGCATTGAGACATCACATCTCATGCTATAGGAAGGGTCTCAGGATTGGAATGGGAAGGAGTTGGATATCACATCTCATGCTATAGGAAGGGTCTCAGGTTTGGTATAAGCATTGAGATATCACATCTCATGCTATAGGAAGGGTCTCAGGATTGGAATGGGAAGGATTTGGATATCACATCTTATGCTATAGGAAGGGTCTCAGGTTTGGTATAAGCATTGAGATATCACATGTCATGCTATAGGAAGGGTCTCAGGATTGGAATGGGAAGAAGTTGGATATCACATCTCATGCTATTTGAAGGGTCTTAGGGTTGGAATGGGAAGGAGTTGTATATGACATCTCATGCCATAGGAAGGGTCTCAGGTTTGGTATAAGCATTGAGATATCACATCACATGCTATAGGAAGGGTCTCAGGATTGGAATGGGAAGGACTTGGATATCACTTCTCATGCTATAGGCAGGGTCTCAGGTTTGGAAAGGGAAGGAGATGGATATCACATTTCATGTTAGAGGTAGGATCTCAGGTTTGGTATTAGAGGCATTGAGATATCACATCTCATGCTATCAGAAGGGTCTCAGGATTGGAATGGGAAGGAGTTGGATATCACATTTCATGCTAAAGGGAGGGTCACAGGTTTGGAAGGGGAAGGATTTGGAAATCACATCTCATATTATAGGAAGGATCTCAGGTTTGGTATTAGAAGCATTGAGATATCACATCTCATGCTATCGGAAGGATCTCAGGTTTGGTATAAGAGGCATTGAGATATCACATCTCATGCTATCATAAGGGTCTCAGGATTGGAATGGGAAGGAGTTGGATATCACATCTCATGTTATAGGAAGGATCTCAGGTTTGGTATTAGAAGCATTGAGACATCACATCTCATGCTATAGGAAGGGTCTCAGGATTGGAATGGGAAGGAGTTGGATATCACATCTCATGCTATAGGAAGGGTCTCAGGTTTGGTATAAGCATTGAGATATCACATCTCATGCTATAGGAAGGGTCTCAGGATTGGAATGGGAAGGATTTGGATATCACATATTATGCTATAGGAAGGGTCTCAGGTTTGGTATAAGCATGGAGATATCACTTCTCATGCTATAGGAAGGGTCTCAGGATTGGAATGGGAAGGAGTTGGATATCACATCTCATGCTATAGGAAGGGTCTCAGATTTGGTATAAGCATTGAGATATCACATCTCATGCTATAGGAAGGGTCTCAGGATTGGAATGGGAAGGAGTTGTATATGACATCTCAGGCCATAGGAAGGGTCTCAGATTTGGTATAAGCATTGAGATATCACATCTCATGATATCGGAAGGGTCTCAGGATTGGAATGGGAAGGAGTTGGATATCACATTTCATGATAAAGGAAGGGTCTAAGGTTTGGAAGGGGAAGGATTTGGATATCACATCTCATGTTATAGGATGGGTCTCAGGTTTGGTAGAAGCATTGGGATATCACATCTCATGCTATCGGAAGGGTATCAGTATTGGATTTGAAAGGAGTTGGATATCCCATCTCATGCTATAGGAAGGGTCTCAGGTTGGAATGGGAAGGAGTTGGATATCACATTTCATGTTATAGGAAGGGTCTCAGGATTGGAATGGGAAGGACTTGGATATCATATCTCATGCTATAGGAAGGCTCTCAGGTTTGGAAGGGGAAGGAGTTGGATATCACATTTCATGTTAGAGGAAGGATCTCAGGTTTGGTATTAGAGGCCTTGAGATATCACATCTCATGCTATAGGAAGGGTCTCAGGATTGGAATGGGAAGGAGTTGGATATCACATCTCAAGCTATAGGAAGGGTCTCAGGTTTGGTATAAGCATTGAGATATCACATCTCATGCTATAGGAAGGGTCTCAGGATTGGAATGGGAAGAAGTTGGATATCACATCGCATGCTATAGGAAGGGTCTCAGGTTTGGTATAAGCATTGAGATATCACATCTCATGCTATAGGAAGGGTCTCAGGATTGGAATGGGAAGGAGTTGTATATGCCATCTCATGCCATAGGAAGGGTCTCAGGTTTGGTATAAGCATTGAGATATCACATCACATGCTATAGGAAGGGTCTCAGGATTGGAATGGGAAGGACTTGGATATCACATATCATGCTATAGGCAGGGTCTCAGGTTTGGAAAGGGAAGGAGATGGATATCACATTTCATGTTAGAGGTAGGATCTCAGGTTTGGTATTAGAGGCATTGAGAAATCACATCTCATGCTATCAGAAGGGTCTCAGGATTGGAATGGGAAGGAGTTGGATATCACATCTCATGCTAAAGGGAGGGTCTCAGGTTTGGAAGGGGAAGGATTTGGAAATCACATCTCATATTATAGGAAGGATCTCAGGTTTGGTATTAGAAGCATTGAGATATCACATCTCATGCTATCATAAGGGTCTCAGGATTGGAATGGGAAGGAGTTGGATATCACATCTCATGTTATAGGAAGGATCTCAGGTTTGGTATTGGAAGCATTGAGACATCACATCTCATGCTATAGGAATGGTCTCAGGATTGGAATGGGTAGGAGTTGGATGTTACATTCTTGCTATAGGAAGGGTCTCATGTTTGGAATGGGAAGGAGTTGGATATCACATATGCTATAGGAAGTGTCTTAGGTTTGGAACGGGAAGGAGTTGGATATCACATCTCATGTTATGGGAAGGGTCTCAGGTTTGGTATAAGCATTGAGATATCACATCTCTGCTATCAGGAGTGGCTCAGGATTGGAATGGGAAGGAGTTGGATATCCCATCTCATGTTAAAGGACGGGTCTCTGGTTTGGTATTAGAATCATTGAGATATCACATCGCTGTTAGGAAAGATTTCGTAATTGTAGGGAATTTTCCTTCCATGTGGCAACCCCTAAACTTTTTGCTATTGTTTTTAACCTTGTTCTTGACTTTGCCAGAGAAGTACAGCCTTCTGCCGCACTTCTCTGGGCTTTCGCTCCTTTCTTACGGGGAAACTGACATGCCCTTAAGACAGTCAGTACCGGGGAACGCTGTTTCCCGTAGTTTCTTTTATCATGTTGCGGCTTTAGTGCAACATGACACAAGAGGGCACTGTAAGCTAAGTTACAGCTCTCTTGGGTCTCTAGCCTTCTACAGGCCCTAGATACTCTTTTAGGATGGTATTTGATCGGTGCAAGTCATTCAGGGACTGGAATGGTGGCAGCGATCGTTTTGTTTATTTTGAGCTCCTTTTGGCGTTCTGAGCACGTTTTTCGCACTGAACCCAAAATGGTGGCCTGGCTCCCAAAATGGCCAGACCACGAGGCTCCTTTGTCCTGTCCACTGACCGTCTTGCTCCCTTCACCTTCCCCAGGTCGGGCGACCCAGGGCCTTCCTTATTTGGGCATGTACTTTCCCGCGAAACGTGGTTGCTTTCGCGGGCTTCTACATGTCGTTTGTGTGCCTCCAGGGTGGGGGCTGGGATGTCTGGTCCCAATACACATCCTGGGTGCCAGAGAGTCTAGGGTGGTGTGAATGCCTGGGACCACCGTGGTCCGTGATTGGTCCACGTATGGTATGTGTGTTGATGAGCGGATCTCCCATTGGCTCCCCTCCGTTTTGGCGCGAAGGGAACCGTGGATAAGAGGGAGCTGGAAACACCACTACCAGGTCGATCTCCTGAGTTCTCATGAACGAAGGAATACAGGAGCCAAGTATCCTGCAACCAAGAGGCTGGACCGAGGAATCGCTGGTGACCCGCTGAAGGAATCCTCCTTTGCACTGCTGTCGTCCTGTGAAACCCTTTCCTCCTTGGATCGAACCAGAAGGCCTGTACTGGTGCTTCGACCTTTGGAATAGCAGGAACAGCTATTCCCGGCGACTTCATCCTCTCCTGCCAAGTAAGCCTTCGGAAGTGTCTCTGGGCCATCCAGTTGACTGACCAGCTTACAAGGGAGTCCTGCTCTGTAACCGCCGCCAGGTTGTGTTGTATTCCGAGTCCTTGTCACTCTCCCACGCTTCGTACACTTGGCGTTCCCAAGTCTGAAGGGAGGAGTGTACATTTGGCTCGAATACACACGGCCGCTCCGTTGTCCTGCTGCGGCAACAAACTGTGCTGGTTTCGTCGATTGGGACGTCTTTTTGCTCTACACGACTACGAGGCGTTCCCTGCTCTTCTGAACCTGCCAGCTGCTAAAACGAACGTGGAGAAGCCTGGGTCTGCTTGCTTCGGGGACCGGTGAGTAGTTTAGCTAGGATCTGGTCGCCCTCCTGCAGTATCCCATTGCTTTTCCCTGCTGTGTAAAAACAGCACCCTTTTGGCCGTACTCGCGCTCTGCTTCTGCCCGCTGTGGAGGCTGCGCTTGAGTTACGGAACCTGTTCTCCTTCTGCTGTGCACTAACCCGACCTGCCTGACTTCCTCCGAAGAGCTTCCCCTTTTGCCCGTTGGCACCGGCGTGGCAGGTACTTTGAGCACAAGGCTCCACTCTTCGCAGGGCTCGGACTTCCATCTAGTAGGTGCCTCTGAAGGCGAACTGAGTCTAAAGCGGTATCGCACTGCCTGTTTTCCTTCCCTGGCAGGTGGACTACATATTTCGTGCTTTAAACGCTTGCGACTGTGTATTTGTATATATATTGTGTTGATATGGTATGTGTTGGTTTAATATTGTGATATTGTGATTTTCTCGCTACGGTCATTATTTTAAAGGCCTTAAAATAAATGTGTATCTATTTTTGATATAACAACTGTTTGGAGTAGTTTGTAAGCGCTCTTGCTTTGTGTGCTCATTGCGGGCTTTCAGTCACCCTCACCCCTCTTGAGACCTAGTCTTGACCGCCGCGATCGCTACCTTGATTGGTCTGGCTTGTCCAGAGGTTACCCTGTTCCAAGTAATTAGGTTGGCCTTCTGAACTTCTGCGCCACCAGGACAGAGTTCAGAAATCCGTCTTAACAAATTGGTGTACAGCGGTGGGATACGACTGAAGGTATCCAGTGTTGCGCTCGAACTAAGGCATTTCAGGTTATTCCAAACAGTACACGTAGTGAATTGTTATAGAATAACTTTAAAAAGGCCATAGTCCTATCAAACAGTATGGAAGCAAATACCTTGTTAACTTTAAATGCTTCCAAATCAGAAACATTGAAAAAGATGTGTGCGGAGAGAGGTGTTTCCTCTCAAGGCACAAAATTGGAAATGATCCAGAGAATCGTGGCGTGGCAAGAAGCGCAGCTTGACGCTATAACTTCCGAGGACAGTGCAGAAGGTGGTGGGGCTGCTCTCACTGGTAGAACCGACGGTTCTGCCGCTGCACTGATCCATCGCGACCACGAGGACAGGGAGGATGTAATGTTTAATGTTTCCTCTGCCAGTGTTGATGGGGAGGCTATGCTTGAATTCAAGAAGCAAGAGCTGCGGTTTAGGCAGCAGGAGCTTGAATTCAGCATAGCCAAACTAAAAATCGAACAGGCAGAAAAACAGAAAGACAGGGATCACCAGTTGGAACTGGCCAAGCTTCAGGTTGCAAATGGGTCCAAGGGTCCTGGACATGGGTCTGGGGCTTCCTCTCATCCACGGTTTCCAAAAGATCTGCTCAGTGTATATGAAGAAAGGAATGACATTATGGACTGGCTGAATGCGTTTGAGTATGCATGCGAGGTTCAAAAAGTTGACAGTGCTGATAAGATTGCGTGGTTGCTCAGTAGACTGCCCCATTCTGGCTGTAGTGCCATTATGGAAATGTCGAAGGCTGAGCGGGCTGATTTCGCAATGTTAAAGCAAACTCTCATTTTAAAGTTTGGGAAGACTCCGGCCCAATATTTAAAGCGTTTTCGAGAGTATAAGAAAAAGGAAGGTGGTACTTGGGTATCTTATGTCGCTGAATCCTTGAAAAACTTAACTGGCTGGGTCGAAGATTATAAGGTTTCTACCTTCGAAGGCATGATAAATCTTGTCATGCTGGAACATATTTTTGCTTCTTCTTCCCCGGAGCTTAAGCAGCATTTGGCCGATTCGAAGGAGATAGATCCTAAGAAGCTGGCCATTGCAGCAGACTTATGGGTGTCACATCTAGTGTCCCATAAGGACAAAACTCATCCTGGTAAGCAGGAGGAAGGGAAAAAGTCCAAAGATATGGAGGGTGGGGAATCTGCTAAATCTTCTTCCCATAAGGGCCACAAAAAGAAAAACAAGGGTAAGACACAAGAGAACTCACAGGGTAGTGGAGGTCAGCCTCCGAAACAGAACTCTGGTTACAATAAGCCTCCCTACGTAAACAGACCCACTGGGGCTTGTTTGTCTTGTGGAGCAACTGACCATGTGAAGGGGGATCCCCGGTGTAAGGTTAGACCTTTGGGGGTCCACTCCGCTAATCTGGCCTTCTCCTCCTACGAGGAAGAAGAGATTACAGGAGCATCCTTCTCCTCAGACTCATTTCCCAGCGGGATAGAGGCTGAGGTAGTTTTAGTGTCCCTGGGTTCCTGGGAGCCTAAAGTCGCAGAGGCTTATGCTAGGATTCCGGATAATACCAAGCACTACTTTAAAGACAGTGTGCTGATCAATGGAGTGGATACTCCAGCTCTTAGGGATAGTGGGTGCAGTCGCACTGTAGTGGATTCTACCTTGGTAGACTCAGAGGAAGTTGCCAGAGCTACTCTGATGCCCACTAAGTTGGCTGACAGCCCCCTCCGTATGTTTCCCGTGATCCCTGTAAATCTTACTTTAAATGGTACAGCAGTCAGGATTCCAGTGAGCATTCAGAGAAACGTCCCGGGAAAGGTCTTGTTAGGTAATGATCTCAGAGCTTTAGGGCTCGTAGGAGACACTGCCGAAAGACCCTACACACGGTCTCAAGCACGGGCAGCATTGGCCAAGTCCAATACGCCGCCCCAGCCGAAGGGGAAGCCCAAGGCGAAAGGAGTCTACAAGTCAAAACGAGGGAAAGAGAATATTCCCCCGAGCTCGCCTACCACTGCGGTGGAGGAAGTTGGTCAATCGCCCGGGCCTGACGAGGAGGTGGCGATGCCTGAAGTATTCGACCCCAACGATCATCCTGAACTAAAAGACTTGTTAGTTGAAGGAGGTCCTGATAGGGACAAATTCAGTAAAGGCCAACGTGAGTGCCCATCTCTGGAAGGCCTAAGGAGACAGGCCTGCTCCCAGCTTGAGGGTGAACCTCCTGGGATGCGTAGGATTTACCAGGAAGGTGGACTCCTGTATAGTGAGCCCACAGAGTCTACAGAAGGAGACCATAGGAGGTTGGTGGTTCCCCTTGCTGTTAGGCCCTTCCTCCTGCAGTTGGCGCATGAAGTTCCCATTGCTGGTCACCTCGGTATGAGGAAAACCAAGCAAAGGTTATCCATGCACTTCTACTGGCCCAAGATGGGGGAGCAAGTAGAAAGTCACTGCAGGAGTTGTGCCTCCTGCCAGTTGTCTGGTAAGGTTGGCGCGACAATCCAAGCTCCGTTGGTACCGCTCCCAGTTGTGGGGGTACCATTTGAAAGGGTAGGGATCGACATGGTTGGTCCCCTTGACCCGCAAACATCCTCAGGCAATAGGTTTATCCTGGTGCTGGTCGACCATGCAACCAGGTATCCTGAGGCCGTCCCATTTACAACTGTAACTGCCAAGCCAGTTGCAGAAGCTTTACTCGGCATGTTTACTAGGGTTGGCTTCCCTAAAGAAGTTGTGTCGGATCATGGCAGCAACTTTATGTCGAAGTATAGGCAGGCTATGTGGAAAGAATGTGGGGTCACCTACAGGTTCTCTTCTGCATACCACCCCCAGACCAATGGTCTGGGGGGGCGTTTCGAGAGGACGTTAACGAGCATGATTGGGGCTCTGGAGGAGCCCCAGAGAAGAAAATGGGATCTTCTTGTTTCATGCTTACTGTTTGCCTACCGAGAGGTACCACAGGAGGGTGTTGGCTTCAGCCCCTTCAAACTTCTGTTCGGTCATCCCGTACGGGGACCCTTAGCCATTGTCAAGGAGGGATGGGAGATGCCCACTCCCCCTGTTACTACCAATGTAGTTGACTATGTGCTAGGGCTCAGAAAACGGATGGTACTTCTGATGGGCTTGGCTAGTGATAAATTGAAGGCAGGGCAAGCGCTGGTGAAACCTTGGTACGACCAGAAAGCTTCCCTCATCAACTTTACACTTGGTCAGCAAGTCCTGATCATGAATCCCATAAGGCCTCAAGCTTTACAGGACAATTGGTCAGGCCCTTACCCAGTGGTGGAGCCCCTGGGTGAGGTTAACTATTCAGTGGACCTTGGAAGGCCTGGAAAGGCTCCCAAAGTGTTTCACATGAATAGGCTGAAGGCTTTCGTCCCAAGCGGCGAAATCGCAGCACTGCTATTGGCTTCAGACGTTGAGGAAGAGGAGTCTGAACCTCTCCCCGACCTGTTCCAAAGCAGTCCTTCAGAGAGCTCTTTTGAGGGTGTCCGCGTGGCCCCTCACCAAAATGGACAAGGCTCAGTGGTTTACCTTGGACATGAAGTAGGTGGAGGGAGGAGACAGCCTCTACTCAGTCAGGTACAAGCAGTACAAGACTGGCCTACCCCCACTACGCAAACCCAAGTGAGAGCCTTTTTAGGACTCACGGGGTATTACCGCACTTTTGTGGCAGACTATGGCACCATAGCTGCTCCTCTGACTGCCCTCACAACTCCGAAGAAACCCAAGAAGGTAACTTGGACCGACGAGTGTGAGAAGGCCTTCAATGGCTTAAAAGACTCCTTGTGCCAGGCCCCTGTCCTTAGGGCCCCGGATTATCAAAGACCTTTTATCGTGCAGACGGATGCCTCTGACACTGGGATAGGAGCTGTACTATCACAAGTAGATGAGAAGGGTAAGGAACACCCTATCGGTTTTATTAGTCGCCAGTTTAAGGACAGAGAGCTCAGATGGTCCACGGTAGAGAAAGAATGTTTCTCTGTTGTGTGGGCCCTAAGGAAGCTGAGGCCCTACCTCTATGGGACCCACTTCACTGTGCAGACTGACCATAAGCCGTTAAAGTGGCTAATGAACATGAAGGGGGAGAATCCAAAGTTGCTTAGGTGGTCCATAAGTCTACAAGGCTTCGACTTCACTATTGAGCATAGGCCAGGTGTCCAACATAGCAATGCTGATGGGTTGTCCAGAATGTTTAACCGACCTGAACAAGAGACTCATCCAGGGGTGGATTAGTTCCCCCTGTCCATAGTCTGGGAGGGGCGAGTGTTAGGAAAGATTTCGTAATTGTAGGGAATTTTCCTTCCATGTGGCAACCCCTAAACTTTTTGCTATTGTTTTTAACCTTGTTCTTGACTTTGCCAGAGAAGTACAGCCTTCTGCCGCACTTCTCTGGGCTTTCGCTCCTTTCTTACGGGGAAACTGACATGCCCTTAAGACAGTCAGTACCGGGGAACGCTGTTTCCCGTAGTTTCTTTTATCATGTTGCGGCTTTAGTGCAACATGACACAAGAGGGCACTGTAAGCTAAGTTACAGCTCTCTTGGGTCTCTAGCCTTCTACAGGCCCTAGATACTCTTTTAGGATGGTATTTGATCGGTGCAAGTCATTCAGGGACTGGAATGGTGGCAGCGATCGTTTTGTTTATTTTGAGCTCCTTTTGGCGTTCTGAGCACGTTTTTCGCACTGAACCCAAAATGGTGGCCTGGCTCCCAAAATGGCCAGACCACGAGGCTCCTTTGTCCTGTCCACTGACCGTCATGCTCCCTTCACCTTCCCCAGGTCGGGCGACCCGGGGCCTTCCTTATTTGGGCATGTACTTTCCCGCGAAACGTGGTTGCTTTCGCGGGCTTCTACATGTCGTTTGTGTGCCTCCAGGGTGGGGGCTGGGATGTCTGGTCCCAATACACATCCTGGGTGCCAGAGAGTCTAGGGTGGTGTGAATGCCTGGGACCACCGTGGTCCGTGATTGGTCCACGTATGGTATGTGTGTTGATGAGCGGATCTCCCATTTGCTCCCCTCCGTTTTGGCGCGAAGGGAACCGTGGATAAGAGGGAGCTGGAAACACCACTACCAGGTCGATCTCCTGAGTTCTCACGAATGAAGGAATACAGGAGCCAAGTATCCTGCAACCAAGAGGCTGGACCGAGGAATCGCTGGTGACCCGCTGAAGGAATCCTCCTTTGCACTGCTGTCGTCCTGTGAAACCCTTTCCTCCTTGGATCGAACCAGAAGGCCTGTACTGGTGCTTCGACCTTTGGAATAGCAGGAACAGCTATTCCCGGCGACTTCATCCTCTCCTGCCAAGTAAGCCTTCGGAAGTGTCTCTGGGCCATCCAGTTGACTGACCAGCTTACAAGGGAGTCCTGCTCTGTAACCGCCGCCAGGTTGTGTTGTATTCCGAGTCCTTGTCACTCTCCCACGCTTCGTACACTTGGCGTTCCCAAGTCTGAAGGGAGGAGTGTACATTTGGCTCGAATACACACGGCCGCTCCGTTGTCCTGCTGCGGCAACAAACTGTGCTGGTTTCGTCGATTGGGACGTCTTTTTGCTCTACACGACTACGAGGCGTTCCCTGCTCTTCTGAACCTGCCAGCTGCTAAAACGAACGTGGAGAAGCCTGGGTCTGCTTGCTTCGGGGACCGGTGAGTAGTTTAGCTAGGATCTGGTCGCCCTCCTGCAGTATCCCATTGCTTTTCCCTGCTGTGTAAAAACAGCACCCTTTTGGCCGTACTCGCGCTCTGCTTCTGCCCGCTGTGGAGGCTGCGCTTGAGTTACGGAACCTGTTCTCCTTCTGCTGTGCACTAACCCGAACTGCCTGACTTCCTCCGAAGAGCTTCCCCTTTTGCCCGTTGGCACCGGCGTGGCAGGTACTTTGAGCACAAGGCTCCACTCTTCGCAGGGCTCGGACTTCCATCTAGTAGGTGCCTCTGAAGGCGAACTGAGTCTAAAGCGGTATCGCACTGCCTGTTTTCCTTCCCTGGCAGGTGGACTACATATTTCGTGCTTTAAACGCTTGCGACTGTGTATTTGTATATATATTGTGTTGATATGGTATGTGTTGGTTTAATATTGTGATATTGTGATTTTCTCGCTACGGTCATTATTTTAAAGGCCTTAAAATAAATGTGTATCTATTTTTGATATAACAACTGTTTGGAGTAGTTTGTAAGCGCTCTTGCTTTGTGTGCTCATTGCGGGTTTTCAGTCACCCTCACCCCTCTTGAGACCTAGTCTTGACCGCCGCGATCGCTACCTTGATTGGTCTGGCTTGTCCAGAGGTTACCCTGTTCCAAGTAATTAGGTTGGCCTTCTGAACTTCTGCGCCACCAGGACAGAGTTCAGAAATCCGTCTTAACAATCGCATGCTGTAGGAAGGGTCTAAGGATTGGAATGGGATGGACTTGGATATCACATCTCATGCTATAGGTAGGCTCAGGTTTGGTATAAGCATTGAGATATCACATCTCATGCTATAGGAAGGGTCTCATGATTGGAATGGGAAGGATTTGGATATCACATCTCATGCTATAGGAAGGGTCTCAGGTTTGGTATAAGCATGGAGATATCACTTCTCATGCTATAGGAAGGGTCTCAGAATTGGAATGGGAAGGTGTTGGATATCACATCTCATGCTATAGGAAGGGTCTCAGATTTGGTATAAGCATTGAGATATCACATCTCATGCTATAGGAAGGGTCTCAGGATTGCAATGGGAAGGAGTTGTATATGACATCTCAGGCCTTAAGAAGGGTCTCAGGTTTGGTATAAGCATTGAGATATCACATCTCTGCTATCGGAAGGGTCTCAGGATTGGAATGGGAAGGAGTTGGATATCCCATCTCATGTTATAGGAAGGGTCTCAGGTTTGGTATTAGAAGCATTGAGATATCACATCTCATGCTATAGGAAGGGTCTCAGGATTGGAATGGGAAGGACTTGGATGTCACATCTCATGCTATAGGGAGGGTCTCAAGTTTGATATTAGAAGCATTGAGATAACAAATCTCATGATATCGGAAGGGTCTCAGGATTGGAATGGAAAGGAGTTGGATATCACATCTCATTATAAAGGAAGGGTCTAAGGTTTGGAAGGGGAAGGATTTGGATATCACATCTCATGTTATAGGACGGGTCTCAGGTTTGGTATTAGAAGCATTGAGATATCAAGTGTCATGGTATAAGAAGGGTCTCAGAATTGGAATGGGAAGGAGTTGGATATCACATCTCAAGCTATAGGAAGCGTCTCAGGATTGGAATGGGAAGGAGTTTGATATCACATCTCATGCCATAGTATGGGTCTCAGGTTTGGTAGAAGCATTGGGATATCACATCTCATGCTATCGGAAGGGTATCAGTATTGGATTTGGAAGGAGTTGGATATCCCATCTCATGCTATAGGAAGGGTCTCAGGTTAGAATGGGAAGGAGTTGGATATCACATTTCATGTTATAGGAAGGGTCTCAGGATTGGAATGGGAAGGACTTGGATATCATATCTCATGCTATAGGAAGGCTCTCAGGTTTGGAAGGGGAAGGAGTTGGATATCACATTTCATGTTAGAGGAAGGATCTCAGGTTTGGTATTAGAGGCCTTGAGATATCACATCTCATGCTATAGGAAGGGTCTCAGGATTGGAATGGGAAGGAGTTGGATATCACATCTCAAGCTATAGGAAGGGTCTCAGGTTTGGTATAAGCATTGAGATATCACATCTCATGCTATAGGAAGGGTCTCAGGATTGGAATGGGAAGAAGTTGGATATCACATCTCATGCTATAGGAAGGGTCTCAGGTTTGGTATAAGCATTGAGATATCACATCTCATGCTATAGGAAGGGTCTCAGGGTTGGAATGGGAAGGAGTTGTATATGACATCTCATGCCATAGGAAGGGTCTCAGGTTTGGTATAAGCATTGAGATATCACATCACATGCTATAGGAAGGGTCTCAGGATTGGAATGGGAAGGAGTTGGATATCACATCTCATGCTATAGGCAGGGTCTCAGGTTTGGAAAGGGAAGGAGATGGATATCACATTTCATGTTAGAGGTAGGATCTCAGGTTTGGTATTAGAGGCATTGAGATATCACATCTCATGCTATCAGAAGATTCTCAGGATTGGAATGGGAAGGAGTTGGATATCACATTTCATGCTAAAGGGAGGGTCTCAGGTTTGGAAGGGGAAGGATTTGGAAATCACATCTCATATTATAGGAAGGATCTCAGGTTTGGTATTAGAAGCATTGAGATATCACATCTCATGCTATCGGAAGGATCTCAGGTTTGGTATAAGAGGCATTGAGATATCACATCTCATGCTATCATAAGGGTCTCAGGATTGGAATGGGAAGGAGTTGGATATCACATCTCATGTTATATGAAGGATCTCAGGTTTGGTATTAGAAGCATTGAGACATCACATCTCATGCTATAGGAAGGGTCTCAGGATTGGAATGGGAAGGAGTTGGATATCACATCTCATGCTATAGGAAGGGTCTCTGGTTTGCTATAAGCATTGAGATATCACATCTCATGCTATAGGAAGGGTCTCAGGATTGGAATGGGAAGGAGTTGTATATGACATCTCATGCCGTAGGAAGGGTCTCCGGTTTGGTATAAGCATTGAGATATCACATCTCTGCTATCGGAAAGGTCTCAGGATTGGAATGGGAAGGAGTTGGATATCCCATCTCATGTTATAGGAAGAGTCTCAGGTTTGGTATTAGAAGCATTGAGATATCACATCTCATGCTATAGGAAGTGTCTCAGGATTGGAATGGGAAGGACTTGGATATCACATCTCATGCTATAGGGAGGATCTCACATTTGATATTAGAAGCATTGAGATATCACATCTCATGCTATAGGAAGGGTCTCAGGATTGGAATGGGAAGGAGTTGGATATCACATCTCATGCTATAGGATGGGTCTCAGGTTTGGTATAAGCAGTGAGATATCACATCTCATGCTATAGGAAGTGTCTCAGGATTGGAATGGGAAGGAGTTGGATATCACATCTCATGTTATAGGAAGGATCTCAGGTTTGGTATAAGCATTGAGATATCACATCTCTGCTATCGGAAGGGTCTCAGGATTGGAATGGGAAGGAGTTGGATATTCCCATCTCATGTTATAGGAAGGGTCTCAGGTTTGGTATTAGAAGCATTGAGACATCACATCTCATGCTATAGGAAGGGTCTCAGGATTGGAATGGGAAGGACTTGGATATCACATCTCATGCTATAGGGAGGGTCTCAAGTTTGATATTAGAAGCATTGAGATATCACATCTCATGATATCGGAAGGGTCTCAGGATTGGAATGGGAAGGAGTTGGATATCACATCTCATGATAAAGGAAGGGTCTAAGGTTTGGAAGGGGAAGGATTTGGATATCACATCTCATGTTATAGGGCGGGTCTCAGGTTTGGTATTAGAAGCATTGAGATATCAAGTCTCATGGTATAGGAAGGGTCTCAGAATTAGAATGGGAAGGAGTTGGATATCACATCTCAAGCTATAGGAAGGGTCTCAGGATTGGAATGGGAAGGAGTTTGATATCACATCTCATGCCATAGTATGGGTCTCAGGTTTGGTATAAGCATTGGGATATCACATCTCATGCTATCGGAAGGGTATCAGGATTGGATTTGGAAGGAGTTGGATATCCCATCTCATGCTATAGAAAGGGTCTCAGGTTGGAATGGGAAGGAGTTGGATATCACATCTCATGTTATAGGAAGGGTCTCAGGATTGGAATGGGAAGGACTTGGATATCACATCTCATGCTATAGGAAGGCTCTCAGGTTTGGAAGGGGAAAGAGTTGGATATCACATTTCATGTTAGAGTTAGGATCTCAGGTTTGGTATTAGAGGCATTGAGATATCACATCTCATGCTATCAGAAGGGTCTCAGGATTGGAATGGGAATGAGTTGGATATCACATTTCATGCTAAAGGGAGGGTCTCAGGTTTGGAAGGGGAAGGATTTGGATATCACATCTCATGTTATAAGAAGGAGCTCAGGTTTGGTATTAGAAGCATTGAGATATCACATCTCATGCTATCGGAAGGATCTCAGGTTTGGTATTAGAAGCATTGAGATATCACATCTCATGCTATCAGAAGGGTCTCAGGATTGGAATGGGAAGGAGTTGGATATCACATCTCATGCTAAAGGGAGGGTCTCAGGTTTGGAAGGGGAAGGATTTGGATATCACATCTCATGTTATCGGAAGGATCTCAGGTTTGGTATTAGAAGTATTGAGATATCACATCTCATGCTATAGGAAGGGTCTCAGGATTGGAATGGGAAGGAGTTGGATATCACATCTCAAGCTATAGGAAGGGTCTCAGGTTTGGTATAAGCATTGAGATATCACATGACATGCTATAGGAAGGGTCTCAGGATTGGAATGGGAAGGTGTTGTATATGACATCTCATGCCATAGGAAGGGTCTCAGGTTTGGTATAAGCATTGAGATATCACATCACATGCTATAGGAAGGGTCTCAGGATTGGAATGGGAAGGACTTGGATATCACATCTCATGCTATAGGCAGGGTCTCAGGTTTGGAAAGGGAAGGAGTTGGATATCACATTTCATGTTAGAGGTAGGATATCAGGTTTGGTATTAGAGGCATTGAGATATCACATCTCATGCTATCAGAAGGGTCTCAGGATTGGAATGGGAAGGAGTTGGATATCACATCTCATGCTAAAGGGAGAGTCTCAGGTTTGGAAGGGGAAGGATTTGGATATCACATCTCATGTTATAGGAAGGATCTCAGGTTTGGTATTAGAGGCATTGAGATATCACATCTCATGCTATCATAAGGGTCTCAGGATTGGAATGGGAAGGAGTTGGATATCACATCTCATGCTAAAGGGAGGGTCTCAGGTTTGGAAGGGGAAGAATTTGGATATCACATCACATGTTATAGGAAGGATCTCAGGTTTGGTATTAGAAGCATTGAGATATCACATCTCATGCTATCGGAAGGGTCTCAGGATTGGAATGGGAAGGAGTTGGATATCACATCTCATGCTATAGGAAGGGTCTCAGGTTTGGAACGGGAAGGAGTTGGATATCACATCTCATGTTATAGGAAGAGTCTCAGGTTTGGTATAAGCATTGAGATATCACATCTCTGCAATCGGAAATGTCTCAGGATTGGGATGGGAAGGAGTTGGATATCACATCTCATGCTATAGGAAGGGTCTCAGGTTTGGAACGGGAAGGAGTTGGATATCACATCTCATGCTATAGGAAGGCTCTCAGGTTTGGAAGGGGAAAGAGTTGGATATCACATTTCATGTTAGAGGTAGGATCTCAGGTTTGGTATTAGAGGCATTGAGATATCACATCTCATGCTATCAGAAGGGTCTCAGGATTGGAATGGGAAGGAGTTGGATATCACATCTCATGCTAAAGGGAGGGTCTCAGGTTTGGAAGGGGAAGGATTTGCATATCACATCTCATGTTATAAGAAGGAGCTCAGGTTTGGTATTAGAAGCATTGAGATATCACATCTCATGCTATCGGAAGGATCTCAGGTTTGGTATTAGAAGCATTGAGATATCACATCTCATGCTATCAGAAGGGTCTCAGGATTGGAATGGGAAGGAGTTGGATATCACATCTCATGCTAAAGGGAGGGTCTCAGGTTTGGAAGGGGAAGGATTTGGATATCACATCTCATGTTATCGGAAGGATCTCAGGTTTGGTATTAGAAGTATTGAGATATCACATCTCATACTATAGGAAGGGTCTCAGGATTGGAATGGGAAGGAGTTGGATATCACATCTCAAGCTATAGGAAGGGTCTCAGGTTTGGTATAAGCATTGAGATATCACATCACATGCTATAGGAAGGGTCTCAGGATTGGAATGGGAAGGAGTTGTATATGACATCTCATGCCATAGGAAGGGTCTCAGGTTTGGTATAAGCATTGAGATATCACATCACATGCTATAGGAAGGGTCTCAGGATTGGAATGGGAAGGACTTGGATATCACATCTCATGCTATAGGCAGGGTCTCAGGTTTGGAAAGGGAAGGAGTTGGATATCACATTTCATGTTAGAGGTAGGATATCAGGTTTGGTATTAGAGGCATTGAGATATCACATCTCATGCTATCAGAAGGGTCTCAGGATTGGAATGGGAAGGAGTTGGATATCACATCTCATGCTAAAGGGAGGGTCTCAGGTTTGGAAGGGGAAGGATTTGGATATCACATCTCATGTTATAGGAAGGATCTCAGGTTTGGTATTAGAGGCATTGAGATATCACATCTCATGCTATCATAAGGGTCTCAGGATTGGAATGGGAAGGAGTTGGATATCACATCTCATGCTAAAGGGAGGGTCTCAGGTTTGGAAGGGGAAGAATTTGGATATCACATCACATGTTATAGGAAGGATCTCAGGTTTGGTATTAGAAGCATTGAGATATCACATCTCATGCTATCGGAAGGGTCTCAGGATTGGAATGGGAAGGAGTTGGATATCACATCTCATGCTATAGCAAGGGTCTCAGGTTTGGAACGGGAAGGAGTTGGATATCACATCTCATGTTATAGGAAGAGTCTCAGGTTTGGTATAAGCATTGAGATATCACATCTCTGCAATCGGAAATGTCTCAGGATTGGGATGGGAAGGAGTTGGATATCACATCTCATGCTATAGGAAGGGTCTCAGGTTTGGAATGGGAAGGAGTTGGATATTGTTAAGACGGATTTCTGAACTCTGTCCTGGTGGCGCAGAAGTTCAGATGGCCAACCTAATTTCTTGGAACAGGGTAACCTCTGGACAAGCCAGACCAATCAAGGTAGCGATCGCGGCGGTCAAGACTAGGTCTCAAGAGAGGTGAGGGTGACTGAAAGCCCGCAATGAGCACACAAAGCAAGGACACTTACAAACTACTCCAAACAGGTGCTATATTAAAAATATATACACATTTATTCCAAGGCCTTTAAAACAATGACCGTAGCGAGAAATCACAATACAACTCTAGTAAACCAACACATACCATACCAATACAATATATATACAAATACAAACAAGTCTCAAGCGTTAGATGCACGAAATGTGTAGTCCACCTAAAAGGGAAGGAAAACAGGCAGTGCGAAATAATGCTTAGACCCAGTCCGCCTTCAGAGGCACCTAACTAAAAGGAAGTCCGAGCCCTACGAAGAGTGGAGCCTTGTGCTCAAAAGTACCTGCACACGCTGGTGCCAACGGGCAAAAGGGGAGTCTCTTCGAGGGAGATCAGGCAGTTCAGTTTAGTGCACAAACGAAGAAGAACAGTGTTCCGCGACTCAAGGGCAGAAGCAGAGCGCGAGTACGGAAAGGCATGCTGTTTTGACACAGCGGGGAAAAGCTATGGGTTCCTGCAGGAGGGCGACCAGTTCCTAGCTATGCTACTCACCGGTCCCCGATGCAAGCAGACCCAGGCTTCTCCGCGTCAGTTTCAGTCGCTGGCAGGTTCAGAAGAGCAGGGGATGTCTCGTCGTCGTGTTGAGTCTGCAGCAGCAGAGTTGAGTAAAAGACGTCCCAAACGAAGGAACCCGCACAGTTTGTTACCACAGCAGGGCAACGGAGCGGCCGTGTGTATCTGAGCCAAATGTACACTACTCACTTCAGACCTGGGAACGCCAAGTGTACGAATCGTGTGAGAGTGACAAGGACTCGATATACTACACAACCTGGTGGCAGTTACAGAGCAAGACTCCTGTGTAGGCTGGTCAGTCTGCTGGATGGGCCAGAGACGCTTCCGAAGGCTTACTAGCAGGAGCTGGTGAAGATGCCGAGAATAGCTGTCCCCGCTATTCCAAGGGTCGAAGTACTAGTACAGGCCTTCTGGTTCGATCAAAGGTGAAAAGGGTTTCACAAGGCGACAGCAGTGCAGAGGAGCAGTCCTTCAGCGGGTCACCAGCGATTCCTCGGTTCAGCCTCTTGGTTGCAGGATACTTGGCTCCTGTATTCCTTCGTTCGTGAGAACTCAGGAGATCGACATGGTAGTGGTGTTTCCAGCCCCCTCTTATCCACGGTTCCCTTCGTGCCAAAACGGTGGGGACCCAATGGGAGATCCGCTCATCAACACTCACACCATTCGTGGACCTATCACGGACCACGGTGGTCCCAGGCATTCACACGGGACCAGACATCCCAGCCCACATCCTGGAGGCACACACAAGACATGTAGAAGCCCGCGAAAGCATCCGTGTTTCGCGGGAAAGTACATGCCCAAATAAGGAAGGCCCCGGGTCGGCTCGACCTGGGGAAGGTGAAGGGAGCAAGACGGTCAGCGGACAGGATAAAGGAGCCTCGTGGTCTGGCCAATTTTGGGAGCCAGGCCATCATTTTGGGTTAAGTGCGAGAAACGCGCTTAGAACGCCAAAAGGAGCTCAAAACACAAGAAACGATCGCTGCCACCATTCACCGTCCGTGAATCACTTGCACCGATCAGTTACAATCCTGAAAGAGTATCTAGGGCCTGTAGAAGGCTAGAATCCCAAGAGAGCAGTAACTTAGCTTACAGTGCCCTCTTGTGTCATGTTGCACGAAAGCCGCAACATGATAAAAGAAACTACGGAAAACAGCGTTTCCCGGTACTGACTGTCTTAAGGCCATGCAAGTTTCCCCGTAAGAAAGGAGCGAAAGCCCAGAGGAGTGCGGCAGAAGGCTGCACTTCTCTGGCAAAGTCGAGAACAAGGTGAAAAACAACAGCAAAAAGTTTAGGGGTTGCCACATGGAAGGAAAATTACCTACAATTACGAAATCTTTCCTAACAGATATCACATCTCATGTTATAGGAAGAGTCTCAGGTTTGGTATAAGCATTGAGATATCACATCTCTGCAATCGGAAGTGTCTCAGGATTGGGATGGGAAGGAGTTGGATATCCCATCTCATGTTATAGGACGGGTCTCAGGATTGTTATTAGAATCATTGAGATATCATATATATTGCATGCTGTAGGAAGGGTCTAAGGATTGGAATGGGAAGGACTTGGATATCACATCTCATGCTATGGATAGGCTCTCAGGTTTGGAAAGGGAAGGAGTTGGATATCACATTTCATGTTAGAGGAAGAATCTCAGGTTTGGTATTAGAGGCATTGAGATATCACATCTCATGCTATAGGAAGGGTCTCAGGATTGGAATGGGAAGGAGTTGGATATCACATCTCATGCTATAGGAAGGGTCTCAGGTTTGGTATAAGCATTGAGATATCACATCTCATGCTATAGGAAGGGTCTCAGGATTGGAATGGAAGGAGTTGGATATCACATCTCATGTTAAACGAAGGATCTCAGGTTTGGTATTAGAAGCATTGAGACATCACATCTCATGCTATAGGAAGGGTCTCAGGATTGGAATGGGAAGGAGTTGGATATCACATCTCATGCTATAGGAAGGGTCTCAGGCTTGGTATAAGCATTGAGATATCACATCTCATGCTATCGGAAGGGTCTCAGGATTGGAATGGGAAGGAGTTGTATATGACATCTCAAGCCATAGGAAGGGTCTCAGGTTTGGTATAAGCTTTGAGATATCACATCTCTGCTATCGGAAGGGTCTCAGGATTGGAATGGGAAGGAGTTGGATATCCCATCTCATGTTATAGGAAGAGTCTCAGGTTTGGTATTAGAAGCATTGAGATATCACATCTCATGCTATAGGAAGTGTCTCAGGATTGGAATGGGAAGGACTTGGATATCACATCTCATGCTATAGGGAGGGTCTCATGTTTGATATTAGAAGCATTGAGATATCACATCTTATGCTATAGGAAGGGTCTCAGGATTGGAATGGGAAGGAGTAGGATATCACATCTCATGCTATAGGAAGGATCTCAGGTTTGGTATGAGCATTGAGATATCACATCTCTTCTATCGGAAGGGTCTCAGGATTGGAATGGGAAGAGTTGGATATTCCCATCTCATGTTATAGGAAGGGTCTCAGGTTTGGTATTAGAAGCATTGAGATATCACATCTCATGCTATAGGAAGGGTCTCGGGATTGGAATGGGAAGGACTTGGATATCACATCTCATGCTATAGGGAGGGTCTCAAGTTTGATATTAGAAGCATTGAGATATCACATCTCACGATATCGGAAGGGTCTCAGGATTGGAATGGGAAGGAGTTGGATATCACATCTCATGATAAAGGAAGGGTCTAAGGTTTGAAGGGGAAGGATTTGGATATCACATCTCATGTTATAGGACGGGTCTCAGGTTTGGTATTAGAAGCACTGAGATATCAAGTCTCATGGTATAGGAAGGGTCTCAGAATTGGAATCAGAAAGAGTTGGATATCACATCTCAAGCTATAGGAAGGGTCTCAGGATTGGAATGGGAAGGAGTTTGATATCACATCTCATGCAATAGTATGGGTCTCAGGTTTGGTATAAGCATTGGGATATCACATCTCATGCTATCGGAAGGGTATCAGGATTGGATTTGGAAGGAGCTGGATATCCCATCTCATGCTATACGAAGGGTCTCAGGTTGGAATGGGAAGGAGTTGGATATCACATCTCATGTTATAGGAAGGGTCTCAGGATTGGAATGGGAAGGACTTGGATATCACATCTCATGCTATAGGAAGGCTCTCAGGTTTGGAAGGGGAAAGAGTTGGATATCACATTTCATGTTAGAGGTAGGATCTCAGGTTTGATATTAGAGGCATTGAGATATCACATCTCATGCTATCAGAAGGGTCTCAGGATTGGAATGGGAAGGAGTTGGATATCACATCTCATGCTAAAGGGAGGGTCTCAGGTTTGGAAGGGGAAGGATTTGGATATCACATCTCATGTTATAGGAAGGATCTCAGGTTTGGTATTAGAAGCATTGAGATATCACATCTCATGCTATCGGAAGGATCTCAGGTTTGGTATTAGAAGCATTGAGATATCACATCTCATGCTATCAGAATGGTCTCAGGATTGGAATCGGAAGGAGTTGGATATCACATCTCATGCTAAAGGGAGGGTCTCAGGTTTGGAAGGGGAAGGATTTGGATATCACATCTCATGTTATCAGAAGGATCTCAGGTTTGGTATTAGAAGTATTGAGATATCACATCTCATGCTATAGGAAGGGTCTCAGGATTGGAATGGGAAGGAGTTGGATATCACATCTCAAGCTATAGGAAGGGTCTCAGGTTTGGTATAAGCATTGAGATATCACATCACATGCTATAGGAAGGGTCTCAGGATTGGAATGGGAAGGAGTTGGATATCACATCTCATGTTATAGGAAAGATCTCAGGTTTGGTATTAGAAGCATTGAGACATCACATCTCATGTTATAGGAAGGGTCTCAGGATTGGAATGGGAAGAAGTTGGATATCACATCTCATGCTATAGGAAGAGTCTCAGGTTTGGTATAAGCATTGAGATATCACATCTCATGATATAGGAAGGGCTCAGGATTGGAATGGGAAGGAGTTGTATATGACATCTCATGCCATAGGAAGGGTCTCAGGTTTGGTATAAGCATTGAGATATCACATCACATGCTATAGGAAGGGTCTCAGGATTGGAATGGGAAGGACTTGGATATCACATCTCATGCTAAAGGGAGAGTCTCAGGTTTGGAAGGGGAAGGATTTGGATATCACATCTCATGTTATAGGAAGGATCTCAGGTTTGGTATAAGAAGCATTGAGATATCACATCTCATGCTATCGGAAGAATCTCAGATTTGGTATTAGAGGCATTGAGATATTACATCTCATGCTATCATAAGGGTCTCAGGATTGGAATGGGAAGGAGTTGGATATCACATCTCATGCTATAGGAAGGATCTCAGGTTTGGAACGGGAAGGAGTTGGATATCACATCTCATGCTATAGGAAGGGTCTCAGGTTTGGAACGGGAAGGAGTTGGATATCCCATCTCATGTTATAGGACTGGTCTCAGGTTTGGTATTAGAAGCATTGAGATATCACATCACATGCTGTAGGAAGGGTCTCAGGTTTGGAATGGGAAGGAATTGGATATCACATCTCATGTTATAGGAAGGGTCTCAGGTTTGGTATAAGCATTGAGATATCACATCTCTGCTATCGGAAGTGTCTCAGGATTGGAATGGGAAGGAGTTGGATATCACATCTCATGTTATAGGACGGGTCTCAGGTTTGTTATTAGAATCATTGAGATATCATATTGCATGCTGTAGGAAGGGTCTAAGGATTGGAATGGGAAGGACTTTGATATCACATCTCATGCTATAGGTAGGCTCTCAGGTTTGGAAAGGGAAGGAGTTGGATATCACATTTCATGTTAGAGGAAGGATCTCAGGTTTGGTATTAGAGCCATTGGATATCACATCTCATGCTATAGGAAGGGTCTCAGGATTGGAATGGGAAGGAGTTGGATATCACATCTCATGCTATAGGAAGGGTTTTAGGTTTGGCATAAGCATTGAAATATCACATCTCATGCTATAGGAAGGGTCTCAGGATTGGAATGGGAAGGATCTGTATATGACATCTCATGCCATAGGAAGGGTCTCAGGTTTGGTATAAGCATTGAGATATCACATCTCTGCTTTCGGAAGGGTCTCAGGATTGGAATGGGAAGGAGTTGGATATCCCATCTCATGTTATAGGAAGAGTCTCAGGTTTGGTATTAGAAGCATTGAGATATCACATCTCATGCTATAGGAAGTGTCTCAGGATTGGAATGGGAAGGACTTGGATATCACATCTCATGCTATAGGGAGGGTCTCACGTTTGATATTAGAAGCATTGAGATATCACATCTCATGCTATAGGAAGGGTCTCAGTATTGGAATGGGAAGGAGTTGGATATCACATCTCATGCTATAGGAAGGGTCTCAGGTTTGGTATAAGCATTGAGATATCACATCTCTGCTATCGGAAGGGTCTCAGGATTGGAATGGGAAGGAGTTGGATATTCCCATCTCATGTTATAGGAAGGGTCTATCAGGTCTTAGCATGAGACTCTTCCTATAACATGAGATGTGATATCCAACTCCTTCCCATTCCAATCCTGAGACCCTTCCGATAGCTTGAGATGTGATATCTCAATGCTTCTAATATCAATACTGAGACCCTCCCTATAGCATGAGATGTGATATCTAAGTCCTTCCCATTCCAATCCTGAGACCCTTCTGATAGCAGAGATGTGATATCTCAATGCTTATACCAAACCTGAGACCCTTCCTATAGCATGAGATGTGATATCCAACTCCTTCCCATTCCAATCCTGAGACCCTTCCTATAGCATGATATGTGAAATCTCAATGCTTCTACCAAAACTGAGACCCTTCCTTTAGCATGAGATGTGATATCCAACTCCTTCCCATTCCAATCCTGAGACCAGTCCTATAGCATGAGATGTGATATCTCAATGCTTCTAATACCAAACCTGAGATCCTTCCTATAACATGAGATGTGATATCCAACTCCTTCCCATTCCAATCCTGAGACCCTTCCTATAGCATGAGATGTGATATCTCAATGCTTCTAATACCAAACCTGAGATCCATCCGATAGCATGAGATGTGATATCTCAATGCTTCTAATACCAAACCTGAGATCCTTCCTATAACATGAGATGTGATATCCAAATCCTTCCCCTTCTGAACCTGATACCCTCCCTTTAGCATGAGATGTGATATCCAACTCCTTCCCATTCCAATCCTGATACCCTTCTGATAGCATGAGATGTGATATCTCAATGCCTCTAATACCAAACCTGAGATCCTAACTCTAACATGTAATGTGATATCCAACTCCTTCCCTTTCCAAACCTGAGAGCCTTCCTACAGCATGAGATGTGATATCCAAGTCCTTCCCATTCCAATCCTGAGACCCTTCCTATAACATGAGATGTCATATCCAACTCCTTCCCATTCCAACCTGAGACCCTTCCTATAGCATGAGATGGGATATCCAACTCCTTCCAAATCCAATCCTGATACCCTTCCGATAGCATGAGATGTGATATCCCAATGCTTCTACAAAACCTGAGACCCATACCATGGCATGAGATGTGATATCAAACTCCCGTCCTATACCATGAGACTTGATATCTCAATGCTTCTAATACCAAACCTGAGACCGGTCCAATAACATGAGATGTGATATCCAAATCCTTCCCCTTCCAAACCTTAGACCCTTCCTTTATCATGAGATGTGATATCCAAGTCCTTCCCATTCCATTCCTGAGACCCTTCCTATAGCATGAGATGTGATATCTCAATGCTTCTAATACCAAACCTGAGACCCTTCCTATAACATGAGATGTGATATCCAAGTCCTTCCCATTTCAATCCTGAGACCCTTCCTATGGCATGAGATGTGATATCTCAATGCTTCTAATACCAAACCTGAGACCCTTCCTATAACATGAATTCTGATATCCAAGTCCTTCCCATTCCAATCCTGAGACCCTTCCAATAGCAGAGATGTGATATCTCAATGCTTCTAATATCAAACCTGAGACCTGCCCTATAACATGAGATGGGATATCCAACTCCTTCCCGTTCCAAACCTGATACCCTTCCTATAGCATGAGATGTGATATCCAATTCCTTCCCATCCCAATCCTGAGACACCTCCGATAGCAGAGATGTGATATCTCAATGCTTATACCAAACCTGAGACTCTTCCTATAACATGAGATGTGATATCTAACTCCTTCCCGTTCCAAACCTGAGACCCTTCCTATAGCATGAGATGTGATATCCAACTCCTTCCCATTCCAATCCTGAGACCCTTCCTATAGCATGAGATGTGATATTTCACTGCTTATACCAAATCTGAGACCCTTCCTATAGCATAAGATGTGATATCCAACTCCTTCCCATTCCAATCCTGAGACCCTTCCTATAGCATGAGATGTGATATCTCAATGCTTCTAATACGAAACCTGAGATCCTTCCTATAACATGAGATGTGATATCCAACTCCTTCCCATTCCAATCCTGAGACCCTTATGATAGCATGAGATGTGATATCTCAATGCCTCTAATACCAAACCTGAGATACTTCCGATAGCATGAGATGTGATATCTCAATGCTTTTAATACCAAACCTGAGATCCTTCCTATAACATGAGATGTGATTTCCAAATCCTTCCCCTTCCAAACCTGAGACACTCCCTTTAGCATGAGATGTGATATACAACTCCTTCCCATTCCAATCCTGAGACCCTTCTGATAGCATGAGATGTGATATCTCAATGCCTCTAATACCAAACCTGAGATCCTACCTCTAACATGAAATGTGATATCCATCTCCTTCCCTTTCCAAACCTGAGACCCTGCCTATAGCATGAGATGTGATATTCAAGTCCTTCCCATTCCAATCCTGAGACCCTTCCTATAGCATGTGATGTGATATCTCAATGCGTATACCAAACCTGAGACCCTTCCTATGGCATGAGATGTCATATACAACTCCTTCCCATTCCAATCCTGAGACCCTTCCTATAGCATGAGATGTGATATCTCAATGCTTATACCAAACCTGAGACCCTTCCTATAGCATGAGATGTGATATCCAACTTCTTCCCATTCCAATCCTAAGACCCTTCCTATAACATGAGATGTGATGTCTCAATGCTTCTAATACCAAACCTGAGATCTTTCCTATAACATGAGATGTGATATCCAACTCCTTCCCATTCCAATCCTGAGACCCTTCCTATAGCATGAGATGTGATATCTCAATGCTTATACCAAACCTGAGACCCTTCCTATAGCTTGAGATGTGATATCCAACTCCTTCCCATTCCAATCCTGAGACCCTTCCTATAGCATGAGATGTGATATCTCAAGGCCTCTAATACCAAACCTGAGATCCTTCCTCTAACATGAAATGTGATATCCAACTCCTTCCCCTTCCTAACCTGAGACCCTTCCTATAGCATGAGATGTGATATCCAACTCCTTCCCATTCCAATCCTGAGACCCTTCTGATAGCTTGAGATGTGATATCTCAATGCTTCTAATATCAATACTGAGACCCTCCCTATAGCATGAGATGTGATATCTAAGTCCTTCCCATTCCAATCCTGAGACCCTTCCGATAGCAGAGATGTGATATCTCAATGCTTATACCAAACCTGAGACCCTTCCTATAGCATGAGATGTGATATCCAACTCCTTCCCATTCCAATCCTGAGACCCTTCCTATAGCATGATATGTGAAATCTCAATGCTTCTACCAAAACTGAGACCCTTCCTTTAGCATGAGATGTGATATCCAACTCCTTCCCATTCCAATCCTGAGACCAGTCCTATAGCATGAGATGTGATATCTCAATGCTTCTAATACCAAACCTGAGATCCTTCCTATAACATGAGATGTGATATCCAACTCCTTCCCATTCCAATCCTGAGACCCTTCCTATAGCATGAGATGTGATATCTCAATGCTTCTAATACCAAACCTGAGATCCTTCCGATAGCATGAGATGTGATATCTCAATGCTTCTAATACCAAACATGAGATCCTTCCTATAACATGAGATGTGATATCCAAATCCTTCCCCTTCCGAACCTGAGACCCTCCCTTTAGCATGAGATGTGATATCCCACTCCTTCCCATTCCAATCCTGATACCCTTCTGATAGCATGAGATGTGATATCTCAATGCCTCTAATACCAAACCTGAGATCCTACCTCTAACATGAAATGTGATATCCAACTCCTTCCCTTTCCAAACCTGAGAGCCTTCCTACAGCATGAGATGTGATATCCAAGTCCTTCCCATTCCAATCCTGAGACCCTTCCTATAACATGAGATGTCATATCCAACTCCTTCCCATTCCAACCTGAGACCCTTCCTATAGCATGAGATGGGATATCCAACTCCTTCTTATGCCAAACCTGAGACCCTTCCTATGGCATGATATGTGATATCCAACTCCTTGCCATTCAAATCCTGAGACCCTTCCTATAGCATGAGAAGGGATATCCAACTCCTTCCCAATCCAATCCTGAGACCCTTCCGATAGCAGAGATGTGATATCTCAACGCTTCTACCAAACCTGAGACCCTTCCTATAACATGAGATGTGATATCCAATTCCTTCCCATTCCAAACCTGAGACCCTTACTATTGGATGAGATGTGATATCCAACTCCTTCCCATTCCAACCCTGAGACCCTTCCTATACCATGAGATGTGATATCTCAATGCTTCTAATACCAAACCTGGGTCCCGTCCTATAACATGAGATATGATATCCAAATCCTTCCCCTTCCAAACCTGAGAACCTTCCTTTAGCATGAGATGTGATATCCAAATACTTCCCATTCCAATCCTAAAACCCTTCCTATAGCATGAGATGTGATATCTCAATGTTTCTAATAAAAAACCTGAGACCCTTCCTATAGCAAGAGATGCGATATCCAAATCCTTCCCATTCCAATCCTGAGACCCTTCCTATAACATGAGATGTGATATCCAACTCCTTCCCATTCCAACCTGAGACCCTTCCTATAGCATGAGAAGGGATATCCAACTCCTTCCCAATCCAATCCTGAGACCCTTCCGATAGCAGAGATGTGATATCTCAATGCTTATACCAAACCTGAGACCCTTCCTATGGCATGAGATGTGATATCCAACTCCTTGCCATTCAAATCCTGAGACCCTCCCTATAACAAGAGATGTCATATCCAACTCCTTCCCATTCCAAACCTGAGATCCTTCCTTTAGCATGAGATGTAATATCCAAATCCTTCAAATTCCAATCCGGAGACCCTTCCTATAGCATGAGATGTGATATCTCAATGCTTCTAATACCAAACATGAGATCCTTCCTATAACATGAGATGTGATATCCAACTCCTTCCCATTCCAAACCTGAGACCCTTCCGATAGCATGAGATGTGATATCTCAATGCTTCAAAAACCAAACATGAGAACCATCCTATAACATGAGATGTGAAATCCAAATCCTTCCCTTCCCAAACCTGAAACCCTTCCTATAGCATGAGAAGTGATATCCAACTCCTTCCCATTCCAATCCTGAGACACTTCCTATAGCATGAGATGTGATATCACAATGCTTCTAATACCAAACCTGAGACCCGTCCTATAACATGAGATGTGATATCCAAATCCTTCCCCTTCCAAACCTTAGACCCTTCCTTTATCATGAGATGTGATATCCAAGTCCTTCCCATTCCATTCCTGAGACCCTTCCTATAGCATGAGATGTGATATCTCAATGCTTCTAATACGAAACCTGAGACCCTTCCTATAAGATGAGATGTGATATCCAAGTCCTTCCCATTCCAATCCTGAGACCCTCCCTTTAGCATGAGATGTGATATCCAACTCCTTCCCATTCCAATCCTGAGACCGTTCTGATAGCATGAGATGTGATATCTCAATGCTTCTAATACCAAACCTGAGATCCTTCCGATAGCATGAGATGTGATATTTCAATTCTTCTAATACCAAACCTGAGATCCTTCCTATAACACGAGATGTGATATTCAAATCCTTCCCCTTCCAAACCTGAGACCCTCCCTTTAGCATGAGATGTGATATCCAACTCCTTCCCATTCCAATCCTGAGACACTTCTGATAGCATGAGATGTTATATCTCAATGCCTCTAATACCAAACCTGAGATTCTACCTCTAACATGAAATGTGATATCCAACTCCTTCCCCTTCCAAACCTGGGAGCCTTCCTATAACATGAGATGTGATATCGAAGTCCTTCCCATTCCAATCCTGAGACCCTTCCTATAACATGAGATGTGATATCCAACTCCTTCCCATTCCAATCCTGAGACCCTTCCTATAGCATGGGATGTGATATTTCAATGCTTATAGCAAACCTGAGACCCTTCCTATAGCATGAGATGTGATATCCAAATCCTTCCCATTCCAATCGTGAGACCCTTCCTATAGCATGAGATGTGATATCTCAATGCCTCTAATACCAAACCTGAGATCCTTCCTCTAACATGAAATGTGATATCCAAATCCTTCCCTTTCCAAACCTGAGAGCCTACCTATAGCATGAGATGTGATATCCAACTCCTTCCCATTCCAATCCTGAGACCCTTCCTATAGCATGAGATGTGATATCTCAATGCTTATACCAAACCTGAGACCCTTCCTATAGCATGAGATGTGATATCCAAATCCTTCCCATTCCAATCCTGAGACCCTTCCTATAGCATGGGATGTGATATCTCAATGCCTCTAATACCAAACCTGAGATCCTTCCTTGAACATGAAATGTGATATCCCACTCCTTCCCTTTCCAAACCTGAGAGTCTACCTATAGCATGAGATGTGATATCCAAGTCCTTCCCATTCCAATCCTTAGACACTTCCTACAGCATGAGATGTGATATCTCAATGATTCTATTACCAAACCTGAGACCCGTCCTATAACATGAGATGGGATATCCAACTCCTTCCCATTTCAATCCTGAGAAACTTCCGATAGCAGAGATGTGATATCTCAATGCTTAGACCAAACCTGAGACCCTCCCTTTAGCATGAGATGTGATATCCAACTCCTTCCCATTCCAATCCTGAGACCCTTCTGATAGCATGAGATGTTATATCTCAATGCCTCTAATACCAAACCTGAGATTCTACCTCTAACATGAAATGTGATATCCAACTCCTTCCCCTTCCAAACCTGGGAGCCTTCCTATAACATGAGATGTGATATCCAACTCCTTCCCATTCCAATCCTGAGACCCTTCCTATAGCATGAGATGTGATGTCTCAATGCTTCTAATACCAAATCTGAGATCCTTCCTATAACATGAGATGTGATATCCAACTCCTTCCATTCCAATCCTGAGACCCTTCCTATAGCATGGGATGTGATATTTCAATGCTTATAGCAAACCTGAGACCCTTCCTATAGCATGAGATGTGATATCCAAATCCTTCCCATTCCAATCGTGAGACCCTTCCTATAGCATGAGATGTGATATCTCAATGCCTCTAATACCAAACCTGAGATCCTTCCTCTAACATGAAATGTGATATCCAAATCCTTCCCTTTCCAAACCTGAGAGCCTACCTATAGCATGAGATGTGATATCCAACTCCTTCCCATTCCAATCCTGAGACCCTTCCTATAGCATGAGATGTGATATCTCAATGCTTATACCAAACCTGAGACCCTTCCTATAGCATGAGATGTGATATCCAAATCCTTCCCATTCCAATCCTGAGACCCTTCCTATAGCATGAGATGTGATATCTCAATGCCTCTAATACCAAACCTGAGATCCTTCCTTGAACATGAAATGTGATATCCCACTCCTTCCCTTTCCAAACCAGAGAGTCTACCTATAGCATGAGATGTGATATCCAAGTCCTTCCCATTCCAATCCTTAGACACTTCCTACAGCATGAGATGTGATATCTCAATGATTCTATTACCAAACCTGAGACCCGTCCTATAACATGAGATGGGATATCCAACTCCTTCCCATTTCAATCCTGAGAAACTTCCGATAGCAGAGATGTGATATCTCAATGCTTAGACCAAACCTGAGACCCTTCCTATAACATGAGATGTGATATCTCAATGCTTCTAATACCAAACCTGAGATCCTTCCTATGACATGAGATGTGATATCCAATTCCTTCCCATTCCAAACCTGAGACCCTTCCTATAGCATGAGATGTGATATCTCAATGCTTCTAATACCAAACCTGAGATCCTTCCTATAACATGAGATGTGATATCCAAATCCTTCCCCTTCCAAACCAGAGACCCTCCCTTTAGCATGAGATGTGATATCCAACTCCTTCCCATTCCAATCCTGAGACATTTCTGATAGCATGAGATGTGATATCTCAATGCTTCTAATACCAAACCTGAGATCCTTCCTATGACATGAGATGTGATATCCAATTCCTTCCCATTCCAAACCTGAGACCCTTCCTATAGCATGAGATGTGATATCTCAATGCTTCTAATACCAAACCTGAGATCCTTCCTATAACATGAGATGTGATATCCAAATCCTTCCCCTTCCAAACCAGAGACCCTCCCTTTAGCATGAGATGTGATATCCAACTCCTTCCCATTCCAATCCTGAGACATTTCTGATAGCATGAGATGTGATATCTCAATGCCTCTAATACCAAACCTGAGATCCTACCTCTAACATGAAATGTGATATCCAACTCCTTCCCTTTCCAAACCTGAGAGCCTTCCTATAGCATGAGATGTGATATCGAAGTATTTCCCATTCCAATCCTGAGACCCTTCCTATAACATGAGATGTGATATCCAACTCCTTCCCATTCTAACCTGAGACCCTTCCTATAGCATGAGATGGGATATCCAACTACTTCCAAATCCAATCCTGATACCCTTCCGATAGCATGAGATGTGATATCTCAATCCCTCTAATACCAAACCTGAGATCCTTCCCATAACATGAGATGTGATATCAAAATCCTTCCCCTTCCAAACCTGAGACCCTCCCTTTAGCATGAGATGTGATATCCAACTCCTTCCCATTCCAATCCTGAGACCCTTCTGATAGCATGAGATGTGATATTCAATGCCTCTAATACCAAACCTGAGATCCTACCTCTAACATGAAATGTGATATCCAACTCCTTCCCTTTCCAAACGTGAGAGCCTCCCTATAGCATAAGATGGGATATTCAAGTCCTTCCCATTCCAATCCTGAGACCCTTCCTATAGCATGAGATGTGATATCTCAATGCTTCTAATACCAAACCTGAGACCGTTCCTATAACATAAGATGGGATATCCAACTCCTTCCCATTCCAATCCTGAGACCCTTCCGATAGCAGAGATGTGATATCTCAATGCTGATACCAAACCTGAGACCCTTCCTATGGCATGAGATGTCATATACAACTCCTTCCCATTCCAATCCTGAGACCATTCCTATAGCATGAGATGTGATATCTCAATGCTTCTAATACCAAACCTGAGATCCTTCCTATGACATGAGATGTGATATCCAATTCCTTCCCATTCCAAACCTGAGACCCTTCCTATAGCATGAGATGTGATATCTCAATGCTTCTAATACCAAACCTGAGATCCTTCCTATAACATGAGATGTGATATCCAAATCCTTCCCCTTCCAAACCAGAGACCCTCCCTTTAGCATGAGATGTGATATGCAACTCCTTCCCATTCCAATCCTGAGACATTTCTGATAGCATGAGATGTGATATCTCAATGCCTCTAATACCAAACCTGAGATCCTACCTCTAACATGAAATGTGATATCCAACTCCTTCCCCTTGCAAACCTGAGAGCCTTCCTATAGCATGAGATGTGATATCGAAGTATTTCCCATTCCAATCCTGAGACCCTTCCTATAACATGATATGTGATATCCAACTCCTTCCCATTCCAACCTGAGACCCTTCCTATAGCATGAGATGGGATATCCAACTACTTCCAAATCCAATCCTGATACCCTTCCGATAGCATGAGATGTGATATCTCAATCCCTCTAATACCAAACCTGAGATCCTTCCTATAACATGAGATGTGATATCAAAATCCTTCCCCTTCCAAACCTGAGACCCTCCCTTTAGCATGAGATGTGATATCCAACTCCTTCCCATTCCAATCCTGAGACCCTTCTGATAGCATGAGATGTGATATTCAATGCCTCTAATACCAAACCTGAGATCCTACCTCTAACATGAAATGTGATATCCAACTCCTTCCCTTTCCAAACGTGAGAGCCTCCCTATAGCATGAGATGGGATATTCAAGTCCTTCCCATTCCAATCCTGAGACCCTTCCTATAGCATGAGATGTGATATCTCAATGCTTCTAATACCAAACCTGAGACCCTTCCTATAACATAAGATGGGATATCCAACTCCTTCCCATTCCAATCCTGAGACCCTTCCGATAGCAGAGATGTGATATCTCAATGCTGATACCAAACCTGAGACCCTTCCTATGGCATGAGATGTCATATACAACTCCTTCCCATTCCAATCCTGAGACCCTTCCTATAGCATGGGATGTGATATCTCAATGCTTATACCAAACCTGAGACCCTTCCTATAGCATGAGATGTGATATCCAACTCCTTCCCATTCCAATCCTGAGACCCTTCCTATAACATGAGATGTGATGTCTCAATGCTTCTAATACCAAACCTGAGATCCTTCCTATGGCATGAGATGTCATATAAAACTCCTTCCCATTCCATTCCTGAGACCCTTCCTATAGCATGAGATGTGATATCCAACTCCTTCCCATTCCAATCCTGAGACCCTTCCTATAGCATGAGATGTGATATCCAAATCCTTCCCATTCCAATCGTGAGACCCTTCCTATAGCATGAGATGTGATATCCAAATCCTTCCCTTTCCAAAACTGAGAGCCTACCTATAGCATGAGATGTGATATCCAACTCCTTCCCATTCCAATCCTGAGACCCTTCCTATAGCATGAGATGTGATATCTCAATGCTTATACCAAACCTGAGACCCTTCCTATAGCATGAGAAGTGATATCCAAATCCTTCCCATTCCAATCCTGAGACCCTTCCTATAGCATGAGATGTGATATCCAAATCCTTCCCCTTCCAAACCTGAGACCCTCCCTTTAGCATGAGATGTGATATCCAACTCCTTCCCATTCCAATCCTGAGACCCTTCTGATAGCATGAGATGTTATATCTCAATGCCTCTAATACCAAACCTGAGATCCTACCTCTAACATGAAATGTGATATCCAACTCCTTCCCCTTCTAAACCTGGGAGCCTTCCTATAACATGAGATGTGATATCGAAGTGCTTCCCATTCCAATCCTGAGACCCTTCCTATAACATGAGATGTGATATACAACTCCTTCCCATTCCAATCCTGAGACCCTTCCTATAGCATGAGATGGGATGTCTCAATGCTTCTAATACCAAATCTGAGATCCTTCCTATAACATGAGATGTGATATCCAACTCCTTCCCATTACAATCTTGAGACCGTTTCTATAGCATGAGATGTGATATCTCAATGCTTATACCAAACCTGAGACCCTTCCTATAGCATGAGATGTGATATCCAAATCCTTCCCATTCCAATCGTGAGACCCTTCCTATAGCATGAGATGTGATATCTCAATGCCTCTAATACCAAACCTGAGATCCTACCTCTAAAATGAAATTTGATATGCAACTCCTTCCCCTTCCAAACCTGATAGCCTTCCTATAGCATGAGATGTGATATCCAAGTCCTTCCCATTCCAATCCTGATACCCTTCCTATAACATGAGATGTGATATCCAATTCCTTCCCATTCCAACCTGAGACCCTTCCTATAGCATGAGATGGGATATCCAACTCCTTCCAAATCCAATCCTGATACCCTTCCGATAGCATGAGATGTGATATCCCAATGCTTCTACAAAACCTGAGACCCATACATGGCATGAGATGTGATATCAAACTCCTTCCCATTCCAATCCTGAGACACTTCCTATAGCATGAGATGTGATATCTCAATGCTTCTAATACCAAACCCGAGACTCTTCCTATAACATGAGATGGGATATCCAACTCTTTCCCATTCCAATCCTGAGACCCTTCCGATAGCAGAGATGTGATATCTCAATGCTTATACCAAACCTGAGACCCTTCCTATAGCATGAGATGTCATATACAACTCCTTCCCATTCCAATCCTGAGACCCTTCCTATAGCATGAGATGTGATATCTCAATGCTTATACCAAACCTGAGACCCTTCCTATAGCATGAGATGTGATATCCAACTCCTTCCCATTTCAATCCTGAGACCCTTCCTATAGCATGAGATGTGATGTCTCAATGCTTCTAATACCAAACCTGAGATCCTTCCTATAACATCAGATGTGATATCCAACTCCTTCCCATTCCAATCCTGAGACCCTTCCTATAGCATGAGATGTGATATCTCAATGTTCATACCAAACCTGAGACCCTTCCTATAGCATGAGATGTGATATCCAACTCCTTCCCATTCCAATCCTGAGACCCTTCCTATAGCATGAGATGTGATATCTCAATGCCTCTAATACCAAATCTGAGATCCTTCCTCTAACATGAAATGTGATATCCAACTCCTTCCCTTTCCAAACCTGAGAGCCTACCTATAGCATGAGATGTGATATCCAAGACCTTCCCATTCCAATCCTTAGACCCTTCCTACAGCATACAATATGATATCTCAATGATTCTAATAACAAACCTGAGACCCGTCCTATAACATGAGATGTGATATCCAACTCCTTCCCATTCCAATCCTGAGACACTTCCGATAGCAGAGATGTGATATCTCAATGCTTATTCCAAACCTGAGACCCTTCCTATAGCATGAGATGTGATATCCAACTCCTTCCCGTTCCAAACCTGAGACCCTTCCTATAGCATATGTGATATCCAACTCCTTCCCATTCCAAACATGAGACCCTTCCTATAGCAAGAATGTAATATCCAACTCCTTCCCATTCCAATCCTGAGACCCTTCCTACAGCATGCGATGTGATATCTCAATGCTTCTAATACCAAACCTGAGACCCGTCCTATAACATGAGATGGGATATCCAACTCCTTCCCGTTCCAAACCTGAGACCCTTCCTATAGCATGAGATGTGATATCCAACTCCTTCCCATCCCAATCCTGAGACACTTCCGATTGCAGAGATGTGATATCTCAATGCTTATACCAAACCTGAGACTCTTCCTATAACATGAGATGTGATATCCAAATCCTTCCCGTTCCAAACCTGAGACCCTTCCTATAGCATAAGATGTGATATCCAACTCCTTCCCATTCCAATCCTGAGACCCTTCCGATAGCATGAGATGTGATATCTCAATGCTTCTAATACCAAACCTGAGATCCTTCTTATAACATATGATGTGATATCCAAATCCTTCCCCTTCCAAACCTGAGACCCTCCCTTTAGCATGAAATGTGATATCCAACTCCTTCCCATTCCAATCCTGAGACCCTTATGATAGCATGAGATGTGATATCTCAATGCCTCTAATACCAAACCTGAGATACTTCCGATAGCATGAGATGTGATATCTCAATGCTTCTAATACCAAACCTGAGATCCTTCCTATAACATGAGATGTGATATCCAAATCCTTCCCCTTCCAAACCTGAGACCCTCCCTTTAGCATGAGATGTGATATCCAACTCCTTCCCATTCCAATCCTGAGACCCTTCTGATAGCATGAGATGTGATATCTCAATGCCTCTAATACCAAACCTGAGATCCTACCTCTAACATGAAATATGATATCCAACTCCTTCCCTTTCCAAACCTGAGATCCTGCCTATAGCATGAGATGTGATATCCAAGTCCTTCCCATTCCAATCCTGAGACCCTTCCTATAGCATGAGATGTGATATCTCAATGCTTATACCAAACCTGAGACCCTTCCTATGGCATGAGATGCCATATACAACTCCTTCCCATTCCAATCCTGAGACCCTGCTTATAGCATGAGATGTGATATCTCAATGCTTCTAATGCCAAACCTGAGATCTTTCCTATAACATGAGATGTGATATCCAACTCCTTCCCATTCCAATCCTGAGACCATTCCTATAGCATGAGATGTGATATCTCAATGCTTATACCAAACCTGAGACCCTTCCTATAGCTTGAGATGTGATATCCAACTCCATCCCATTCCAATACTGAGACCCTTCCTATAGCATGAGATGTGATATCTCAATGCCTCTAATACCAAACCTGAGATCCTTCCTCTAACATGAAATGTGATATCCAACTCCTTCCCCTTCCAAACCTGAGAGCCTTCCTATAGCATGAGATATGATATCCAAGTCCTTTCCATTCCAATCCTGAGACCCTTCCTATAACATGAGATGTGATATCCAACTCCTTCCCATTCCAACCTGAGACCCTTCCTATAGCATGAGATGGGATATCCAACTCCTTCCAAATCCAATCCTGATACACTTCCGATAGCATGAGATGTGATATCCCAATGCTTCTACCAAACCTGAGACCCATACTATGGCATGAGATGTGATATCAAACTGCTTCCAATTCTAACCTGAGACCCTTCCTATAGCATGAGATGGGATATCCAACTCCTTCCAAATCCAATCCTGAAATCCTTCCGATAGCATGAGATGTGATATCCCAATGCTTCTACCAAACCTGAGACCCATACTATGGCATGAGATGTGATATCCGACTCCTTCCCATTCCAATTCTGAGACTCTTCTGATAGCATGAGATGTGATATCTCAATGCCTCTAATACCAAACCTGAGATCCTACCTCTAACATGAAATGTGATATCCAACTCTTTCCCGTTGCAAACCTGAGAGCCTTCCTATAGCATGAGATGTGATATCCAAGTCCTTCCCATTCCAATCCTGAGACCCTTCCTATAACATGAGATGTGATATCCAACTCCTTCCCATTCCAACCTGAGACCCTTCCTATAGCATGAGATGGGATATCCAACTCCTTCCAAATCCAATCCTGATACCCTTCCGATAGCATGAGATGTGATATCCCAATGCTTCTACCAAACCTGAGACCCATACTATGGCATGAGATGTGATATCAAACTCCTTCCCATTCCAATCCTGTGACCCTTCCTATAGCTTGAGATGTGATATCCAACTCCTTCCCATTCCAATTCTGAGACCCTTCCTATACAATGAGACTTGATATCTCAATGCTTCTAATACCAAACCTGAGAGCCGTCCTATAACATGAGATGTGATATCCAAATCCTTCCCCTTCCAAACCTCAGACCCTTCCTTTATCATGAGATGTGATATCCAACTCCTTCCCATTCCAATCCTGAGACTCTTCCGATATCATGAGATGTGATATCTCAATGCTTCTAATATCAAACTTGAGACCCTCCCTATAGCATGAGATGTGATATCCAAGTCCTTCCCATTCCAATCCTGAGACCCTTCCTATAGCATGAGATGTGATATCTCAATGCTTCTAATACCAAACCTGAGACCCTTCCTATAACATGAGATGGGAATATCCAACTCCTTCCCATTCCAATCCTGAGACCCTTCCGATAGCAGAGATGTGATATCTCACTGCTTATACCAAACCTGAGACCCTTCCTATAGCATGAGATGTGATATCCAACTCCTTCCCATTCCAATCCTGAGACACTTCCTATAGCATGAGATGTGATATCTCACTGCTTATACCAAACCTGAGACCCTTCCTATAGCATGAGATGTGATATCCAACTCCTTCCCATTCCAATCCTGAGACCCTTCCTATAGCATGAGATGTGATATCTCAATGCTTCTAATATCAAACTTGAGACCCTCCCTATAGCATGAGATGTGATACCCAAGTCCTTCCCATTCCAATCCTGAGACCCTTCCTACAGCATGCGATGTGATGTCTCAATGCTTCTAATACCAAACCTGAGACTCTTCCTATAACATGAGATGGGATATCCAACTCCTTCCCATTCCAATCGTGAGACCCTTCCGATAGCAGAGATGTGATATCTCAATGCTTATACCAAACCTAAGACCCTTCCTATGGCATGAGATGTCATATACAACTCCTTCCCATTCCAATCCTGAGACCCTTCCTATAGCATGAGATGTGATATCTCAATGCTTATACCAAACCTGAGACCCTTCCTATAGCATGAGATGTGATATCCAACTCCTTCCCATTCCAATCCTGAGACCCTTCCTATAGCATGAGATGTGATGTCTCAATGCTTCTAATACCAAACCTGAGATCCTTCCTATAACATGAGATGTGATATCCAACTCCTTCCCATTCCAATCCCGAGACCCTTCCTATAGCATGAGATGTGATATCTCAATGCTTATACCAAACCTGAGACCCTTCCTATAGCATGAGATGTGATATCCAACTCCTTCCCATTCCAATCCTGAGACTCTTCCTATAGCATGAGATGTGATATCTCAATGCCTCTAATACCAAACCTGAGATCCTTCCTCTAACATGAAATGTGATATCCAACTCCTTCCCTTTACAAACCTGAGAGCCTACCTATAGCATGAGATGTGATATCCAAGTTCTTCCCATTCCAATCCTTAGACCCTTCCTACAGCATGCAATATGATATCTCAATGATTCTAATAACAAACCTGAGACCCGTCCTATAACATGAGATGGGATATCCAACTCCTTCCCATTCCAATCCTGAGACACTTCCGATAGCAGAGATGTGATATCTCAATGCTTATACCAAACCTGAGACCCTTCCTATAACATGAGATGTGATATCCAACTCCTTCCCGGTCCAAACATGAGACCCTTCCTATAGCAAGAGTGTAATATCCAACTCCTTCCCATTCCAATCCTGAGACCATTCCTATAGCATGAGATGTGATATCTCAATGCTTCTAATACCAAACCTGAGATCCTTCCTATGACATGAGATGTGATATCCAATTCCTCCCCATTCCAAACCTGAGAACCTTCCTACAGCATGCGATGTGATATCTCAATGCTTCTAATACCAAACCCGAGACCAGTCCTATAACATGAGATTGGATATCCAACTCCTTCCCCTTCCAAACCTGAGACTCTTCCTATAGCATGAGATGTGATATCCAACTTCTTCCCATTCCAATCCTGAGACCCTTCCTATAACATGAGAGATGTGATGTCTCAATGCTTCTAATACCAAACCTGAGATCTTTCCTATAACATGAGATGTGATATCCAACTCCTTCCCATTCCAATCCTGAGACCCTTCCTATAGCATGAGATGTGATATCTCAATGCTTATACCAAACCTGAGACCCTTCCTATAGCTTGAGATGTGATATCCAACTCCTTCCCATTCCAATCCTGAGACCCTTCCTATAGCATGAGATGTGATATCTCAAGGCCTCTAATACCAAACCTGAGATCCTTCCTCTAACATGAAATGTGATATCCAACTCCTTCCCCTTCCAAACCTGAGAGCCTTCCTATAACATGAAATGTGATATCCAATTCCTTCCCATTCCAACCTGAGACCCTTCCTATAGCATGAGATGGGATATCCAACTCCTTCCAAATCCAATACTGATACCCTTCCGATAGCATGAGATGTGATATCCCAATGCTTCTACGAAACCTGAGACCCATACTATGGCATGAGATGTGATATCAAACTCCTTCCCATTCCAATCCTGAGACCCTACCTATAGCTTGAGATGTGATATCCAACTCCTTCCCATTCCAATTCTGAGACCCTTCCTATACCATGAGACTTGATATCTCAATGCTTCTAATACCAAACCTGAGACCCGTCCTATAACATGAGATGTGATATCCAAATCCTTCCCCTTCCAAACCTTAGACCCTTCCTTTATCATGAGATGTGATATCCAATTCCTTCCCATTCCAATCCTGAGACCCTTCCGATATCATGAGATTTGTTATCTCAATGCTTCTAATATCAAACTTGAGACCCTCCCTATAACATGAGATGTGACATCCAAGTCCTCCCCATTCCAATCCTGAGACCCTTCCTATAGCATGAGATGTGATATCTCAATGCTTCTAATACCAAACCTGAGACCCTTCCTATAACATGATTTGGGATATCCAACTCCTTCCCATTCCAATCCTGAGACCCTTCCGATAGCAGAGATGTGATATCTCAATGCTTATACCAAACCTGAGACCCTTCCTATGGCCTGAGATGTCATATGCAACTCCTTCCCATTCCAATCCTGAGACCCTTCCTATAGCATGAGATGTGATATCTCAATGCCTCTAATACAAACCTGAAATCCTTCCCCTAACATGAAATGTGATATCCAACTCCTTCCCTTTCCAAACCTGAGAGCCTACCTATAGCATGAGATGTGATATCCAAGACCTTCCCATTCCAATCCTTAAACCCTTCCTACATCATACAATATGATATCTCAATGATTCTAATAACAAACCTGAGACCCGTCCTATAACATGAGATGTGATATCCAACTCCTTCCCATTCCAATCCTGAGACACTTCCGATAGCAGAGATGTGATATCTCAATGCTTATTCCAAACCTGAGACCCTTCCTATAGCATGAGATGTGATATCCAACTCCTTCCCTTTCCAAACCTGAGACCCTTCCTATAGCATATGTGATATCCAACTCCTTCCCATTCCAAACATGAGACCCTTCCTATAGCAAGAATGTAATATCCAACTCCTTCCCATTCCAATCCTCAGACCCTTCCTACAGCATGCGATGTGATATCTCAATGCTTCTAATACCAAACCTGAGACCCGTCCTATAACATGAGATGGGATATCCAACTCCTTCCCGTTCCAAACCTGAGACCCTTCCTATAGCATGAGATGTGATATCCAACTCCTTCCCATCCCAATCCTGAGACACTTCCGATTGCAGAGATGTGATATCTCAATGCTTATACCAAACCTGAGACTCTTCCTATAACATGAGATGTGATATCCAACTCCTTCCCGTTCCAAACCTGAGACCCTTCCTATAGCATAAGATGTGATATCCAACTCCTTCCCATTCCAATCCTTAGACCCTTCCTACAGCATGCAATATGATATCTCAATGATTCTAATAACAAACCTGAGACCCGTCCTATAACATGAGATGGGATATCCAACTCCTTCCCATTCCAATCCTGAGACACTTCCGATAGCAGAGATGTGATATCTCAATGCTTATACCAAACCTGAGACCCTTCCTATAACATGAGATGTGATATCCAACTCCTTCCCGGTCCAAACCTGAGACCCTTCCTATAGCATATGTGATATCCAACTCCTTCCCATTCCAAACATGAGACCCTTCCTATAGCAAGAGTGTAATATCCAACTCCTTCCCATTCCAATCCTGAGACCATTCCTATAGCATGAGATGTGATATCTCAATGCTTCTAATACCAAACCTGAGATCCTTCCTATGACATGAGATGTGATATCCAATTCCTCCCCATTCCAAACCTGAGAACCTTCCTGCAGCATGCAATGTGATATCTCAATGCTTCTAATACCAAACCCGAGACCAGTCCTATAACATGAGATTGGATATCCAACTCCTTCCCCTTCCAAACCTGAGACTCTTCCTATAGCATGAGATGTGATATCCAACTTCTTCCCATTCCAATCCTGAGACCCTTCCTATAACATGAGATGTGATGTCTCAATGCTTCTAATACCAAACCTGAGATCTTTCCTATAACATGAGATGTGATATCCAACTCCTTCCCATTCCAATCCTGAGACCCTGAGACCCCATGAGATGTGATATCTCAATGCTTATACCAAACCTGAGACCCTTCCTATAGCTTGAGATGTGATATCCAACTCCTTCCCATTCCAATCCTGAGACCCTTCCTACAGCATGCAATATGATATCTCAATGATTCTAATAACAAACCTGAGACCCGTCCTATAACATGAGATGGGATATCCAACTCCTTCCCATTCCAATCCTGAGACACTTCCGATAGCAGAGATGTGATATCTCAATGCTTATACCAAACCTGAGACCCTTCCTATAACATGAGATGTGATATCCAACTCCTTCCCGGTCCAAACATGAGACCCTTCCTATAGCAAGAGTGTAATATCCAACTCCTTCCCATTCCAATCCTGAGACCATTCCTATAGCATGAGATGTGATATCTCAATGCTTCTAATACCAAACCTGAAATCCTTCCTATGACATGAGATGTGATATCCAATTCCTCCCCATTCCAAACCTGAGAACCTTCCTACAGCATGCGATGTGATATCTCAATGCTTCTAATACCAAACCCGAGACCAGTCCTATAACATGAGATTGGATATCCAACTCCTTCCCCTTCCAAACCTGAGACTCTTCCTATAGCATGAGATGTGATATCCAACTTCTTCCCATTCCAATCCTGAGACCCTTCCTATAACATGAGAGATGTGATGTCTCAATGCTTCTAATACCAAACCTGAGATCTTTCCTATAACATGAGATGTGATATCCAACTCCTTCCCATTCCAATCCTGAGACCCTTCCTATAGCATGAGATGTGATATCTCAATGCTTATACCAAACCTGAGACCCTTCCTATAGCTTGAGATGTGATATCCAACTCCTTCCCATTCCAATCCTGAGACCCTTCCTATAGCATGAGATGTGATATCTCAAGGCCTCTAATACCAAACCTGAGATCCTTCCTCTAACATGAAATGTGATATCCAACTCCTTCCCCTTCCAAACCTGAGAGCCTTCCTATAACATGAAATGTGATATCCAATTCCTTCCCATTCCAACCTGAGACCCTTCCTATAGCATGAGATGGGATATCCAACTCCTTCCAAATCCAATACTGATACCCTTCCGATAGCATGAGATGTGATATCCCAATGCTTCTACGAAACCTGAGACCCATACTATGGCATGAGATGTGATATCAAACTCCTTCCCATTCCAATCCTGAGACCCTACCTATAGCTTGAGATGTGATATCCAACTCCTTCCCATTCCAATTCTGAGACCCTTCCTATACCATGAGACTTGATATCTCAATGCTTCTAATACCAAACCTGAGACCCGTCCTATAACATGAGATGTGATATCCAAATCCTTCCCCTTCCAAACCTTAGACCCTTCCTTTATCATGAGATGTGATATCCAATTCCTTCCCATTCCAATCCTGAGACCCTTCCGATATCATGAGATTTGTTATCTCAATGCTTCTAATATCAAACTTGAGACCCTCCCTATAACATGAGATGTGACATCCAAGTCCTCCCCATTCCAATCCTGAGACCCTTCCTATAGCATGAGATGTGATATCTCAATGCTTCTAATACCAAACCTGAGACCCTTCCTATAACATGATTTGGGATATCCAACTCCTTCCCATTCCAATCCTGAGACCCTTCCGATAGCAGAGATGTGATATCTCAATGCTTATACCAAACCTGAGACCCTTCCTATGGCCTGAGATGTCATATGCAACTCCTTCCCATTCCAATCCTGAGACCCTTCCTATAGCATGAGATGTGATATCTCAATGCCTCTAATACAAACCTGAAATCCTTCCCCTAACATGAAATGTGATATCCAACTCCTTCCCTTTCCAAACCTGAGAGCCTACCTATAGCATGAGATGTGATATCCAAGACCTTCCCATTCCAATCCTTAAACCCTTCCTACATCATACAATATGATATCTCAATGATTCTAATAACAAACCTGAGACCCGTCCTATAACATGAGATGTGATATCCAACTCCTTCCCATTCCAATCCTGAGACACTTCCGATAGCAGAGATGTGATATCTCAATGCTTATTCCAAACCTGAGACCCTTCCTATAGCATGAGATGTGATATCCAACTCCTTCCCTTTCCAAACCTGAGACCCTTCCTATAGCATATGTGATATCCAACTCCTTCCCATTCCAAACATGAGACCCTTCCTATAGCAAGAATGTAATATCCAACTCCTTCCCATTCCAATCCTCAGACCCTTCCTACAGCATGCGATGTGATATCTCAATGCTTCTAATACCAAACCTGAGACCCGTCCTATAACATGAGATGGGATATCCAACTCCTTCCCGTTCCAAACCTGAGACCCTTCCTATAGCATGAGATGTGATATCCAACTCCTTCCCATCCCAATCCTGAGACACTTCCGATTGCAGAGATGTGATATCTCAATGCTTATACCAAACCTGAGACTCTTCCTATAACATGAGATGTGATATCCAACTCCTTCCCGTTCCAAACCTGAGACCCTTCCTATAGCATAAGATGTGATATCCAACTCCTTCCCATTCCAATCCTTAGACCCTTCCTACAGCATGCAATATGATATCTCAATGATTCTAATAACAAACCTGAGACCCGTCCTATAACATGAGATGGGATATCCAACTCCTTCCCATTCCAATCCTGAGACACTTCCGATAGCAGAGATGTGATATCTCAATGCTTATACCAAACCTGAGACCCTTCCTATAACATGAGATGTGATATCCAACTCCTTCCCGGTCCAAACCTGAGACCCTTCCTATAGCATATGTGATATCCAACTCCTTCCCATTCCAAACATGAGACCCTTCCTATAGCAAGAGTGTAATATCCAACTCCTTCCCATTCCAATCCTGAGACCATTCCTATAGCATGAGATGTGATATCTCAATGCTTCTAATACCAAACCTGAGATCCTTCCTATGACATGAGATGTGATATCCAATTCCTCCCCATTCCAAACCTGAGAACCTTCCTGCAGCATGCAATGTGATATCTCAATGCTTCTAATACCAAACCCGAGACCAGTCCTATAACATGAGATTGGATATCCAACTCCTTCCCCTTCCAAACCTGAGACTCTTCCTATAGCATGAGATGTGATATCCAACTTCTTCCCATTCCAATCCTGAGACCCTTCCTATAACATGAGATGTGATGTCTCAATGCTTCTAATACCAAACCTGAGATCTTTCCTATAACATGAGATGTGATATCCAACTCCTTCCCATTCCAATCCTGAGACCCTGAGACCCCATGAGATGTGATATCTCAATGCTTATACCAAACCTGAGACCCTTCCTATAGCTTGAGATGTGATATCCAACTCCTTCCCATTCCAATCCTGAGACCCTTCCTACAGCATGCAATATGATATCTCAATGATTCTAATAACAAACCTGAGACCCGTCCTATAACATGAGATGGGATATCCAACTCCTTCCCATTCCAATCCTGAGACACTTCCGATAGCAGAGATGTGATATCTCAATGCTTATACCAAACCTGAGACCCTTCCTATAACATGAGATGTGATATCCAACTCCTTCCCGGTCCAAACATGAGACCCTTCCTATAGCAAGAGTGTAATATCCAACTCCTTCCCATTCCAATCCTGAGACCATTCCTATAGCATGAGATGTGATATCTCAATGCTTCTAATACCAAACCTGAAATCCTTCCTATGACATGAGATGTGATATCCAATTCCTCCCCATTCCAAACCTGAGAACCTTCCTACAGCATGCGATGTGATATCTCAATGCTTCTAATACCAAACCCGAGACCAGTCCTATAACATGAGATTGGATATCCAACTCCTTCCCCTTCCAAACCTGAGACTCTTCCTATAGCATGAGATGTGATATCCAACTTCTTCCCATTCCAATCCTGAGACCCTTCCTATAACATGAGAGATGTGATGTCTCAATGCTTCTAATACCAAACCTGAGATCTTTCCTATAACATGAGATGTGATATCCAACTCCTTCCCATTCCAATCCTGAGACCCTTCCTATAGCATGAGATGTGATATCTCAATGCTTATACCAAACCTGAGACCCTTCCTATAGCTTGAGATGTGATATCCAACTCCTTCCCATTCCAATCCTGAGACCCTTCCTATAGCATGAGATGTGATATCTCAAGGCCTCTAATACCAAACCTGAGATCCTTCCTCTAACATGAAATGTGATATCCAACTCCTTCCCCTTCCAAACCTGAGAGCCTTCCTATAACATGAAATGTGATATCCAATTCCTTCCCATTCCAACCTGAGACCCTTCCTATAGCATGAGATGGGATATCCAACTCCTTCCAAATCCAATACTGATACCCTTCCGATAGCATGAGATGTGATATCCCAATGCTTCTACGAAACCTGAGACCCATACTATGGCATGAGATGTGATATCAAACTCCTTCCCATTCCAATCCTGAGACCCTACCTATAGCTTGAGATGTGATATCCAACTCCTTCCCATTCCAATTCTGAGACCCTTCCTATACCATGAGACTTGATATCTCAATGCTTCTAATACCAAACCTGAGACCCGTCCTATAACATGAGATGTGATATCCAAATCCTTCCCCTTCCAAACCTTAGACCCTTCCTTTATCATGAGATGTGATATCCAATTCCTTCCCATTCCAATCCTGAGACCCTTCCGATATCATGAGATTTGTTATCTCAATGCTTCTAATATCAAACTTGAGACCCTCCCTATAACATGAGATGTGACATCCAAGTCCTCCCCATTCCAATCCTGAGACCCTTCCTATAGCATGAGATGTGATATCTCAATGCTTCTAATACCAAACCTGAGACCCTTCCTATAACATGATTTGGGATATCCAACTCCTTCCCATTCCAATCCTGAGACCCTTCCGATAGCAGAGATGTGATATCTCAATGCTTATACCAAACCTGAGACCCTTCCTATGGCCTGAGATGTCATATGCAACTCCTTCCCATTCCAATCCTGAGACCCTTCCTATAGCATGAGATGTGATATCTCAATGCCTCTAATACAAACCTGAAATCCTTCCCCTAACATGAAATGTGATATCCAACTCCTTCCCTTTCCAAACCTGAGAGCCTACCTATAGCATGAGATGTGATATCCAAGACCTTCCCATTCCAATCCTTAAACCCTTCCTACATCATACAATATGATATCTCAATGATTCTAATAACAAACCTGAGACCCGTCCTATAACATGAGATGTGATATCCAACTCCTTCCCATTCCAATCCTGAGACACTTCCGATAGCAGAGATGTGATATCTCAATGCTTATTCCAAACCTGAGACCCTTCCTATAGCATGAGATGTGATATCCAACTCCTTCCCTTTCCAAACCTGAGACCCTTCCTATAGCATATGTGATATCCAACTCCTTCCCATTCCAAACATGAGACCCTTCCTATAGCAAGAATGTAATATCCAACTCCTTCCCATTCCAATCCTCAGACCCTTCCTACAGCATGCGATGTGATATCTCAATGCTTCTAATACCAAACCTGAGACCCGTCCTATAACATGAGATGGGATATCCAACTCCTTCCCGTTCCAAACCTGAGACCCTTCCTATAGCATGAGATGTGATATCCAACTCCTTCCCATCCCAATCCTGAGACACTTCCGATTGCAGAGATGTGATATCTCAATGCTTATACCAAACCTGAGACTCTTCCTATAACATGAGATGTGATATCCAACTCCTTCCCGTTCCAAACCTGAGACCCTTCCTATAGCATAAGATGTGATATCCAACTCCTTCCCATTCCAATCCTTAGACCCTTCCTACAGCATGCAATATGATATCTCAATGATTCTAATAACAAACCTGAGACCCGTCCTATAACATGAGATGGGATATCCAACTCCTTCCCATTCCAATCCTGAGACACTTCCGATAGCAGAGATGTGATATCTCAATGCTTATACCAAACCTGAGACCCTTCCTATAACATGAGATGTGATATCCAACTCCTTCCCGGTCCAAACCTGAGACCCTTCCTATAGCATATGTGATATCCAACTCCTTCCCATTCCAAACATGAGACCCTTCCTATAGCAAGAGTGTAATATCCAACTCCTTCCCATTCCAATCCTGAGACCATTCCTATAGCATGAGATGTGATATCTCAATGCTTCTAATACCAAACCTGAGATCCTTCCTATGACATGAGATGTGATATCCAATTCCTCCCCATTCCAAACCTGAGAACCTTCCTGCAGCATGCAATGTGATATCTCAATGCTTCTAATACCAAACCCGAGACCAGTCCTATAACATGAGATTGGATATCCAACTCCTTCCCCTTCCAAACCTGAGACTCTTCCTATAGCATGAGATGTGATATCCAACTTCTTCCCATTCCAATCCTGAGACCCTTCCTATAACATGAGATGTGATGTCTCAATGCTTCTAATACCAAACCTGAGATCTTTCCTATAACATGAGATGTGATATCCAACTCCTTCCCATTCCAATCCTGAGACCCTGAGACCCCATGAGATGTGATATCTCAATGCTTATACCAAACCTGAGACCCTTCCTATAGCTTGAGATGTGATATCCAACTCCTTCCCATTCCAATCCTGAGACCCTTCCTATAGCATGAGATGTGATATCTCAAGGCCTCTAATACCAAACCTGAGATCCTTCCTCTAACATGAAATGTGATATCCAACTCCTTCCCCTTCCAAACCTGAGAGCCTTCCTATAACATGAAATGTGATATCCAATTCCTTCCCATTCCAACCTGAGACCCTTCCTATAGCATGAGATGGGATATCCAACTCCTTCCAAATCCAATACTGATACCCTTCCGATAGCATGAGATGTGATATCCCAATGCTTCTACCAAACCTGAGACCCATACTATGGCATGAGATGTGATATCAAACTCCTTCCCATTCCAATCCTGAGACCCTACCTATAGCTTGAGATGTGATATCCAACTCCTTCCCATTCCAATTCTGAGACCCTTCCTATACCATGAGACTTGATATCTCAATGCTTCTAATACCAAACCTGAGACCCGTCCTATAACATGAGATGTGATATCCAAATCCATCCCCTTCCAAACCTTAGACCCTTCCTTTATCATGAGATGTGATATCCAATTCCTTCCCATTCCAATCCTGAGACCCTTCCGATATCATGAGATTTGTTATCTCAATGCTTCTAATATCAAACTTGAGACCCTCCCTATAACATGAGATGTGACATCCAAGTCCTCCCCATTCCAATCCTGAGACCCTTCCTATAGCATGAGATGTGATATCTCAATGCTTCTAATACCAAACCTGAGACCCTTCCTATAACATGATTTGGGATATCCAACTCCTTCCCATTCCAATCCTGAGACCCTTCCGATAGCAGAGATGTGATATCTCAATGCTTATACCAAACCTGAGACCCTTCCTATGGCCTGAGATGTCATATGCAACTCCTTCCCATTCCAATCCTGAGACCCTTCCTATAGCATGAGATGTGATATCTCAATGCCTCTAATACCAAACCTGAAATCCTTCCTCTAACATGAAATGTGATATCCAACTCCTTCCCTTTCCAAACCTGAGAGCCTACCTATAGCATGAGATGTGATATCCAAGACCTTCCCATTCCAATCCTTAGACCCTTCCTACAGCATACAATATGATATCTCAATGATTCTAATAACAAACCTGAGACCCGTCCTATAACATGAGATGTGATATCCAACTCCTTCCCATTCCAATCCTGAGACACTCCGATAGCAGAGATGTGATATCTCAATGCTTATTCCAAACCTGAGACCCTTCCTATAGCATGAGATGTGATATCCAACTCCTTCCCGTTCCAAACCTGAGACCCTTCCTATAGCATATGTGATATCCAACTCCTTCCCATTCCAAACATGAGACCCTTCCTATAGCAAGAATGTAATATCCAACTCCTTCCCATTCCAATCCTCAGACCCTTCCTACAGCATGCGATGTGATATCTCAATGCTTCTAATACCAAACCTGAGACCCGTCCTATAACATGAGATGGGATATCCAACTCCTTCCCGTTCCAAACCTGAGACCCTTCCTATAGCATGAGATGTGATATCCAACTCCTTCCCATTCCAATCCTGAGACCCTTCTGATAGCATGAGATGTTATATCTCAATGCCTCTAATACCAAACCTGAGATTCTACCTCTAACATGAAATGTGATATCCAACTCCTTCCCCTTCCAAACCTGGGAGCCTTCCTATAACATGAGATGTGATATCCAACTCCTTCCCATTCCAATCCTGAGACCCTTCCTATAGCATGAGATGTGATGTCTCAATGCTTCTAATACCAAATCTGAGATCCTTCCTATAACATGAGATGTGATATCCAACTCCTTCCATTCCAATCCTGAGACCCTTCCTATAGCATGGGATGTGATATTTCAATGCTTATAGCAAACCTGAGACCCTTCCTATAGCATGAGATGTGATATCCAAATCCTTCCCATTCCAATCGTGAGACCCTTCCTATAGCATGAGATGTGATATCTCAATGCCTCTAATACCAAACCTGAGATCCTTCCTCTAACATGAAATGTGATATCCAAATCCTTCCCTTTCCAAACCTGAGAGCCTACCTATAGCATGAGATGTGATATCCAACTCCTTCCCATTCCAATCCTGAGACCCTTCCTATAGCATGAGATGTGATATCTCAATGCTTATACCAAACCTGAGACCCTTCCTATAGCATGAGATGTGATATCCAAATCCTTCCCATTCCAATCCTGAGACCCTTCCTATAGCATGAGATGTGATATCTCAATGCCTCTAATACCAAACCTGAGATCCTTCCTTGAACATGAAATGTGATATCCCACTCCTTCCCTTTCCAAACCAGAGAGTCTACCTATAGCATGAGATGTGATATCCAAGTCCTTCCCATTCCAATCCTTAGACACTTCCTACAGCATGAGATGTGATATCTCAATGATTCTATTACCAAACCTGAGACCCGTCCTATAACATGAGATGGGATATCCAACTCCTTCCCATTTCAATCCTGAGAAACTTCCGATAGCAGAGATGTGATATCTCAATGCTTAGACCAAACCTGAGACCCTTCCTATAACATGAGATGTGATATCTCAATGCTTCTAATACCAAACCTGAGATCCTTCCTATGACATGAGATGTGATATCCAATTCCTTCCCATTCCAAACCTGAGACCCTTCCTATAGCATGAGATGTGATATCTCAATGCTTCTAATACCAAACCTGAGATCCTTCCTATAACATGAGATGTGATATCCAAATCCTTCCCCTTCCAAACCAGAGACCCTCCCTTTAGCATGAGATGTGATATCCAACTCCTTCCCATTCCAATCCTGAGACATTTCTGATAGCATGAGATGTGATATCTCAATGCTTCTAATACCAAACCTGAGATCCTTCCTATGACATGAGATGTGATATCCAATTCCTTCCCATTCCAAACCTGAGACCCTTCCTATAGCATGAGATGTGATATCTCAATGCTTCTAATACCAAACCTGAGATCCTTCCTATAACATGAGATGTGATATCCAAATCCTTCCCCTTCCAAACCAGAGACCCTCCCTTTAGCATGAGATGTGATATCCAACTCCTTCCCATTCCAATCCTGAGACATTTCTGATAGCATGAGATGTGATATCTCAATGCCTCTAATACCAAACCTGAGATCCTACCTCTAACATGAAATGTGATATCCAACTCCTTCCCTTTCCAAACCTGAGAGCCTTCCTATAGCATGAGATGTGATATCGAAGTATTTCCCATTCCAATCCTGAGACCCTTCCTATAACATGAGATGTGATATCCAACTCCTTCCCATTCTAACCTGAGACCCTTCCTATAGCATGAGATGGGATATCCAACTACTTCCAAATCCAATCCTGATACCCTTCCGATAGCATGAGATGTGATATCTCAATCCCTCTAATACCAAACCTGAGATCCTTCCCATAACATGAGATGTGATATCAAAATCCTTCCCCTTCCAAACCTGAGACCCTCCCTTTAGCATGAGATGTGATATCCAACTCCTTCCCATTCCAATCCTGAGACCCTTCTGATAGCATGAGATGTGATATTCAATGCCTCTAATACCAAACCTGAGATCCTACCTCTAACATGAAATGTGATATCCAACTCCTTCCCTTTCCAAACGTGAGAGCCTCCCTATAGCATAAGATGGGATATTCAAGTCCTTCCCATTCCAATCCTGAGACCCTTCCTATAGCATGAGATGTGATATCTCAATGCTTCTAATACCAAACCTGAGACCGTTCCTATAACATAAGATGGGATATCCAACTCCTTCCCATTCCAATCCTGAGACCCTTCCGATAGCAGAGATGTGATATCTCAATGCTGATACCAAACCTGAGACCCTTCCTATGGCATGAGATGTCATATACAACTCCTTCCCATTCCAATCCTGAGACCATTCCTATAGCATGAGATGTGATATCTCAATGCTTCTAATACCAAACCTGAGATCCTTCCTATGACATGAGATGTGATATCCAATTCCTTCCCATTCCAAACCTGAGACCCTTCCTATAGCATGAGATGTGATATCTCAATGCTTCTAATACCAAACCTGAGATCCTTCCTATAACATGAGATGTGATATCCAAATCCTTCCCCTTCCAAACCAGAGACCCTCCCTTTAGCATGAGATGTGATATGCAACTCCTTCCCATTCCAATCCTGAGACATTTCTGATAGCATGAGATGTGATATCTCAATGCCTCTAATACCAAACCTGAGATCCTACCTCTAACATGAAATGTGATATCCAACTCCTTCCCCTTGCAAACCTGAGAGCCTTCCTATAGCATGAGATGTGATATCGAAGTATTTCCCATTCCAATCCTGAGACCCTTCCTATAACATGATATGTGATATCCAACTCCTTCCCATTCCAACCTGAGACCCTTCCTATAGCATGAGATGGGATATCCAACTACTTCCAAATCCAATCCTGATACCCTTCCGATAGCATGAGATGTGATATCTCAATCCCTCTAATACCAAACCTGAGATCCTTCCTATAACATGAGATGTGATATCAAAATCCTTCCCCTTCCAAACCTGAGACCCTCCCTTTAGCATGAGATGTGATATCCAACTCCTTCCCATTCCAATCCTGAGACCCTTCTGATAGCATGAGATGTGATATTCAATGCCTCTAATACCAAACCTGAGATCCTACCTCTAACATGAAATGTGATATCCAACTCCTTCCCTTTCCAAACGTGAGAGCCTCCCTATAGCATGAGATGGGATATTCAAGTCCTTCCCATTCCAATCCTGAGACCCTTCCTATAGCATGAGATGTGATATCTCAATGCTTCTAATACCAAACCTGAGACCCTTCCTATAACATAAGATGGGATATCCAACTCCTTCCCATTCCAATCCTGAGACCCTTCCGATAGCAGAGATGTGATATCTCAATGCTGATACCAAACCTGAGACCCTTCCTATGGCATGAGATGTCATATACAACTCCTTCCCATTCCAATCCTGAGACCCTTCCTATAGCATGGGATGTGATATCTCAATGCTTATACCAAACCTGAGACCCTTCCTATAGCATGAGATGTGATATCCAACTCCTTCCCATTCCAATCCTGAGACCCTTCCTATAACATGAGATGTGATGTCTCAATGCTTCTAATACCAAACCTGAGATCCTTCCTATGGCATGAGATGTCATATAAAACTCCTTCCCATTCCATTCCTGAGACCCTTCCTATAGCATGAGATGTGATATCCAACTCCTTCCCATTCCAATCCTGAGACCCTTCCTATAGCATGAGATGTGATATCCAAATCCTTCCCATTCCAATCGTGAGACCCTTCCTATAGCATGAGATGTGATATCCAAATCCTTCCCTTTCCAAAACTGAGAGCCTACCTATAGCATGAGATGTGATATCCAACTCCTTCCCATTCCAATCCTGAGACCCTTCCTATAGCATGAGATGTGATATCTCAATGCTTATACCAAACCTGAGACCCTTCCTATAGCATGAGAAGTGATATCCAAATCCTTCCCATTCCAATCCTGAGACCCTTCCTATAGCATGAGATGTGATATTCAAATCCTTCCCCTTCCAAACCTGAGACCCTCCCTTTAGCATGAGATGTGATATCCAACTCCTTCCCATTCCAATCCTGAGACCCTTCTGATAGCATGAGATGTTATATCTCAATGCCTCTAATACCAAACCTGAGATCCTACCTCTAACATGAAATGTGATATCCAACTCCTTCCCCTTCTAAACCTGGGAGCCTTCCTATAACATGAGATGTGATATCGAAGTGCTTCCCATTCCAATCCTGAGACCCTTCCTATAACATGAGATGTGATATACAACTCCTTCCCATTCCAATCCTGAGACCCTTCCTATAGCATGAGATGGGATGTCTCAATGCTTCTAATACCAAATCTGAGATCCTTCCTATAACATGAGATGTGATATCCAACTCCTTCCCATTACAATCTTGAGACCGTTTCTATAGCATGAGATGTGATATCTCAATGCTTATACCAAACCTGAGACCCTTCCTATAGCATGAGATGTGATATCCAAATCCTTCCCATTCCAATCGTGAGACCCTTCCTATAGCATGAGATGTGATATCTCAATGCCTCTAATACCAAACCTGAGATCCTACCTCTAAAATGAAATTTGATATGCAACTCCTTCCCCTTCCAAACCTGATAGCCTTCCTATAGCATGAGATGTGATATCCAAGTCCTTCCCATTCCAATCCTGATACCCTTCCTATAACATGAGATGTGATATCCAATTCCTTCCCATTCCAACCTGAGACCCTTCCTATAGCATGAGATGGGATATCCAACTCCTTCCAAATCCAATCCTGATACCCTTCCGATAGCATGAGATGTGATATCCCAATGCTTCTACAAAACCTGAGACCCATACATGGCATGAGATGTGATATCAAACTCCTTCCCATTCCAATCCTGAGACACTTCCTATAGCATGAGATGTGATATCTCAATGCTTCTAATACCAAACCCGAGACTCTTCCTATAACATGAGATGGGATATCCAACTCTTTCCCATTCCAATCCTGAGACCCTTCCGATAGCAGAGATGTGATATCTCAATGCTTATACCAAACCTGAGACCCTTCCTATAGCATGAGATGTCATATACAACTCCTTCCCATTCCAATCCTGAGACCCTTCCTATAGCATGAGATGTGATATCTCAATGCTTATACCAAACCTGAGACCCTTCCTATAGCATGAGATGTGATATCCAACTCCTTCCCATTTCAATCCTGAGACCCTTCCTATAGCATGAGATGTGATGTCTCAATGCTTCTAATACCAAACCTGAGATCCTTCCTATAACATCAGATGTGATATCCAACTCCTTCCCATTCCAATCCTGAGACCCTTCCTATAGCATGAGATGTGATATCTCAATGTTCATACCAAACCTGAGACCCTTCCTATAGCATGAGATGTGATATCCAACTCCTTCCCATTCCAATCCTGAGACCCTTCCTATAGCATGAGATGTGATATCTCAATGCCTCTAATACCAAATCTGAGATCCTTCCTCTAACATGAAATGTGATATCCAACTCCTTCCCTTTCCAAACCTGAGAGCCTACCTATAGCATGAGATGTGATATCCAAGACCTTCCCATTCCAATCCTTAGACCCTTCCTACAGCATACAATATGATATCTCAATGATTCTAATAACAAACCTGAGACCCGTCCTATAACATGAGATGTGATATCCAACTCCTTCCCATTCCAATCCTGAGACACTTCCGATAGCAGAGATGTGATATCTCAATGCTTATTCCAAACCTGAGACCCTTCCTATAGCATGAGATGTGATATCCAACTCCTTCCCGTTCCAAACCTGAGACCCTTCCTATAGCATATGTGATATCCAACTCCTTCCCATTCCAAACATGAGACCCTTCCTATAGCAAGAATGTAATATCCAACTCCTTCCCATTCCAATCCTGAGACCCTTCCTACAGCATGCGATGTGATATCTCAATGCTTCTAATACCAAACCTGAGACCCGTCCTATAACATGAGATGGGATATCCAACTCCTTCCCGTTCCAAACCTGAGACCCTTCCTATAGCATGAGATGTGATATCCAACTCCTTCCCATCCCAATCCTGAGACACTTCCGATTGCAGAGATGTGATATCTCAATGCTTATACCAAACCTGAGACTCTTCCTATAACATGAGATGTGATATCCAAATCCTTCCCGTTCCAAACCTGAGACCCTTCCTATAGCATAAGATGTGATATCCAACTCCTTCCCATTCCAATCCTGAGACCCTTCCGATAGCATGAGATGTGATATCTCAATGCTTCTAATACCAAACCTGAGATCCTTCTTATAACATATGATGTGATATCCAAATCCTTCCCCTTCCAAACCTGAGACCCTCCCTTTAGCATGAAATGTGATATCCAACTCCTTCCCATTCCAATCCTGAGACCCTTATGATAGCATGAGATGTGATATCTCAATGCCTCTAATACCAAACCTGAGATACTTCCGATAGCATGAGATGTGATATCTCAATGCTTCTAATACCAAACCTGAGATCCTTCCTATAACATGAGATGTGATATCCAAATCCTTCCCCTTCCAAACCTGAGACCCTCCCTTTAGCATGAGATGTGATATCCAACTCCTTCCCATTCCAATCCTGAGACCCTTCTGATAGCATGAGATGTGATATCTCAATGCCTCTAATACCAAACCTGAGATCCTACCTCTAACATGAAATATGATATCCAACTCCTTCCCTTTCCAAACCTGAGATCCTGCCTATAGCATGAGATGTGATATCCAAGTCCTTCCCATTCCAATCCTGAGACCCTTCCTATAGCATGAGATGTGATATCTCAATGCTTATACCAAACCTGAGACCCTTCCTATGGCATGAGATGCCATATACAACTCCTTCCCATTCCAATCCTGAGACCCTGCTTATAGCATGAGATGTGATATCTCAATGCTTCTAATGCCAAACCTGAGATCTTTCCTATAACATGAGATGTGATATCCAACTCCTTCCCATTCCAATCCTGAGACCATTCCTATAGCATGAGATGTGATATCTCAATGCTTATACCAAACCTGAGACCCTTCCTATAGCTTGAGATGTGATATCCAACTCCATCCCATTCCAATACTGAGACCCTTCCTATAGCATGAGATGTGATATCTCAATGCCTCTAATACCAAACCTGAGATCCTTCCTCTAACATGAAATGTGATATCCAACTCCTTCCCCTTCCAAACCTGAGAGCCTTCCTATAGCATGAGATATGATATCCAAGTCCTTTCCATTCCAATCCTGAGACCCTTCCTATAACATGAGATGTGATATCCAACTCCTTCCCATTCCAACCTGAGACCCTTCCTATAGCATGAGATGGGATATCCAACTCCTTCCAAATCCAATCCTGATACACTTCCGATAGCATGAGATGTGATATCCCAATGCTTCTACCAAACCTGAGACCCATACTATGGCATGAGATGTGATATCAAACTGCTTCCAATTCTAACCTGAGACCCTTCCTATAGCATGAGATGGGATATCCAACTCCTTCCAAATCCAATCCTGAAATCCTTCCGATAGCATGAGATGTGATATCCCAATGCTTCTACCAAACCTGAGACCCATACTATGGCATGAGATGTGATATCCAACTCCTTCCCATTCCAATTCTGAGACTCTTCTGATAGCATGAGATGTGATATCTCAATGCCTCTAATACCAAACCTGAGATCCTACCTCTAACATGAAATGTGATATCCAACTCTTTCCCGTTGCAAACCTGAGAGCCTTCCTATAGCATGAGATGTGATATCCAAGTCCTTCCCATTCCAATCCTGAGACCCTTCCTATAACATGAGATGTGATATCCAACTCCTTCCCATTCCAACCTGAGACCCTTCCTATAGCATGAGATGGGATATCCAACTCCTTCCAAATCCAATCCTGATACCCTTCCGATAGCATGAGATGTGATATCCCAATGCTTCTACCAAACCTGAGACCCATACTATGGCATGAGATGTGATATCAAACTCCTTCCCATTCCAATCCTGTGACCCTTCCTATAGCTTGAGATGTGATATCCAACTCCTTCCCATTCCAATTCTGAGACCCTTCCTATACAATGAGACTTGATATCTCAATGCTTCTAATACCAAACCTGAGAGCCGTCCTATAACATGAGATGTGATATCCAAATCCTTCCCCTTCCAAACCTCAGACCCTTCCTTTATCATGAGATGTGATATCCAACTCCTTCCCATTCCAATCCTGAGACTCTTCCGATATCATGAGATGTGATATCTCAATGCTTCTAATATCAAACTTGAGACCCTCCCTATAGCATGAGATGTGATATCCAAGTCCTTCCCATTCCAATCCTGAGACCCTTCCTATAGCATGAGATGTGATATCTCAATGCTTCTAATACCAAACCTGAGACCCTTCCTATAACATGAGATGGGAATATCCAACTCCTTCCCATTCCAATCCTGAGACCCTTCCGATAGCAGAGATGTGATATCTCACTGCTTATACCAAACCTGAGACCCTTCCTATAGCATGAGATGTGATATCCAACTCCTTCCCATTCCAATCCTGAGACACTTCCTATAGCATGAGATGTGATATCTCACTGCTTATACCAAACCTGAGACCCTTCCTATAGCATGAGATGTGATATCCAACTCCTTCCCATTCCAATCCTGAGACCCTTCCTATAGCATGAGATGTGATATCTCAATGCTTCTAATATCAAACTTGAGACCCTCCCTATAGCATGAGATGTGATACCCAAGTCCTTCCCATTCCAATCCTGAGACCCTTCCTACAGCATGCGATGTGATGTCTCAATGCTTCTAATACCAAACCTGAGACTCTTCCTATAACATGAGATGGGATATCCAACTCCTTCCCATTCCAATCGTGAGACCCTTCCGATAGCAGAGATGTGATATCTCAATGCTTATACCAAACCTAAGACCCTTCCTATGGCATGAGATGTCATATGCAACTCCTTCCCATTCCAATCCTGAGACCCTTCCTATAGCATGAGATGTGATATCTCAATGCTTATACCAAACCTGAGACCCTTCCTATAGCATGAGATGTGATATCCAACTCCTTCCCATTCCAATCCTGAGACCCTTCCTATAGCATGAGATGTGATGTCTCAATGCTTCTAATACCAAACCTGAGATCCTTCCTATAACATGAGATGTGATATCCAACTCCTTCCCATTCCAATCCCGAGACCCTTCCTATAGCATGAGATGTGATATCTCAATGCTTATACCAAACCTGAGACCCTTCCTATAGCATGAGATGTGATATCCAACTCCTTCCCATTCCAATCCTGAGACTCTTCCTATAGCATGAGATGTGATATCTCAATGCCTCTAATACCAAACCTGAGATCCTTCCTCTAACATGAAATGTGATATCCAACTCCTTCCCTTTACAAACCTGAGAGCCTACCTATAGCATGAGATGTGATATCCAAGTTCTTCCCATTCCAATCCTTAGACCCTTCCTACAGCATGCAATATGATATCTCAATGATTCTAATAACAAACCTGAGACCCGTCCTATAACATGAGATGGGATATCCAACTCCTTCCCATTCCAATCCTGAGACACTTCCGATAGCAGAGATGTGATATCTCAATGCTTATACCAAACCTGAGACCCTTCCTATAACATGAGATGTGATATCCAACTCCTTCCCGGTCCAAACATGAGACCCTTCCTATAGCAAGAGTGTAATATCCAACTCCTTCCCATTCCAATCCTGAGACCATTCCTATAGCATGAGATGTGATATCTCAATGCTTCTAATACCAAACCTGAGATCCTTCCTATGACATGAGATGTGATATCCAATTCCTCCCCATTCCAAACCTGAGAACCTTCCTACAGCATGCGATGTGATATCTCAATGCTTCTAATACCAAACCCGAGACCAGTCCTATAACATGAGATTGGATATCCAACTCCTTCCCCTTCCAAACCTGAGACTCTTCCTATAGCATGAGATGTGATATCCAACTTCTTCCCATTCCAATCCTGAGACCCTTCCTATAACATGAGAGATGTGATGTCTCAATGCTTCTAATACCAAACCTGAGATCTTTCCTATAACATGAGATGTGATATCCAACTCCTTCCCATTCCAATCCTGAGACCCTTCCTATAGCATGAGATGTGATATCTCAATGCTTATACCAAACCTGAGACCCTTCCTATAGCTTGAGATGTGATATCCAACTCCTTCCCATTCCAATCCTGAGACCCTTCCTATAGCATGAGATGTGATATCTCAAGGCCTCTAATACCAAACCTGAGATCCTTCCTCTAACATGAAATGTGATATCCAACTCCTTCCCCTTCCAAACCTGAGAGCCTTCCTATAACATGAAATGTGATATCCAATTCCTTCCCATTCCAACCTGAGACCCTTCCTATAGCATGAGATGGGATATCCAACTCCTTCCAAATCCAATACTGATACCCTTCCGATAGCATGAGATGTGATATCCCAATGCTTCTACGAAACCTGAGACCCATACTATGGCATGAGATGTGATATCAAACTCCTTCCCATTCCAATCCTGAGACCCTACCTATAGCTTGAGATGTGATATCCAACTCCTTCCCATTCCAATTCTGAGACCCTTCCTATACCATGAGACTTGATATCTCAATGCTTCTAATACCAAACCTGAGACCCGTCCTATAACATGAGATGTGATATCCAAATCCTTCCCCTTCCAAACCTTAGACCCTTCCTTTATCATGAGATGTGATATCCAATTCCTTCCCATTCCAATCCTGAGACCCTTCCGATATCATGAGATTTGTTATCTCAATGCTTCTAATATCAAACTTGAGACCCTCCCTATAACATGAGATGTGACATCCAAGTCCTCCCCATTCCAATCCTGAGACCCTTCCTATAGCATGAGATGTGATATCTCAATGCTTCTAATACCAAACCTGAGACCCTTCCTATAACATGATTTGGGATATCCAACTCCTTCCCATTCCAATCCTGAGACCCTTCCGATAGCAGAGATGTGATATCTCAATGCTTATACCAAACCTGAGACCCTTCCTATGGCCTGAGATGTCATATGCAACTCCTTCCCATTCCAATCCTGAGACCCTTCCTATAGCATGAGATGTGATATCTCAATGCCTCTAATACAAACCTGAAATCCTTCCCCTAACATGAAATGTGATATCCAACTCCTTCCCTTTCCAAACCTGAGAGCCTACCTATAGCATGAGATGTGATATCCAAGACCTTCCCATTCCAATCCTTAAACCCTTCCTACATCATACAATATGATATCTCAATGATTCTAATAACAAACCTGAGACCCGTCCTATAACATGAGATGTGATATCCAACTCCTTCCCATTCCAATCCTGAGACACTTCCGATAGCAGAGATGTGATATCTCAATGCTTATTCCAAACCTGAGACCCTTCCTATAGCATGAGATGTGATATCCAACTCCTTCCCTTTCCAAACCTGAGACCCTTCCTATAGCATATGTGATATCCAACTCCTTCCCATTCCAAACATGAGACCCTTCCTATAGCAAGAATGTAATATCCAACTCCTTCCCATTCCAATCCTCAGACCCTTCCTACAGCATGCGATGTGATATCTCAATGCTTCTAATACCAAACCTGAGACCCGTCCTATAACATGAGATGGGATATCCAACTCCTTCCCGTTCCAAACCTGAGACCCTTCCTATAGCATGAGATGTGATATCCAACTCCTTCCCATCCCAATCCTGAGACACTTCCGATTGCAGAGATGTGATATCTCAATGCTTATACCAAACCTGAGACTCTTCCTATAACATGAGATGTGATATCCAACTCCTTCCCGTTCCAAACCTGAGACCCTTCCTATAGCATAAGATGTGATATCCAACTCCTTCCCATTCCAATCCTTAGACCCTTCCTACAGCATGCAATATGATATCTCAATGATTCTAATAACAAACCTGAGACCCGTCCTATAACATGAGATGGGATATCCAACTCCTTCCCATTCCAATCCTGAGACACTTCCGATAGCAGAGATGTGATATCTCAATGCTTATACCAAACCTGAGACCCTTCCTATAACATGAGATGTGATATCCAACTCCTTCCCGGTCCAAACCTGAGACCCTTCCTATAGCATATGTGATATCCAACTCCTTCCCATTCCAAACATGAGACCCTTCCTATAGCAAGAGTGTAATATCCAACTCCTTCCCATTCCAATCCTGAGACCATTCCTATAGCATGAGATGTGATATCTCAATGCTTCTAATACCAAACCTGAGATCCTTCCTATGACATGAGATGTGATATCCAATTCCTCCCCATTCCAAACCTGAGAACCTTCCTGCAGCATGCAATGTGATATCTCAATGCTTCTAATACCAAACCCGAGACCAGTCCTATAACATGAGATTGGATATCCAACTCCTTCCCCTTCCAAACCTGAGACTCTTCCTATAGCATGAGATGTGATATCCAACTTCTTCCCATTCCAATCCTGAGACCCTTCCTATAACATGAGATGTGATGTCTCAATGCTTCTAATACCAAACCTGAGATCTTTCCTATAACATGAGATGTGATATCCAACTCCTTCCCATTCCAATCCTGAGACCCTGAGACCCCATGAGATGTGATATCTCAATGCTTATACCAAACCTGAGACCCTTCCTATAGCTTGAGATGTGATATCCAACTCCTTCCCATTCCAATCCTGAGACCCTTCCTATAGCATGAGATGTGATATCTCAAGGCCTCTAATACCAAACCTGAGATCCTTCCTCTAACATGAAATGTGATATCCAACTCCTTCCCCTTCCAAACCTGAGAGCCTTCCTATAACATGAAATGTGATATCCAATTCCTTCCCATTCCAACCTGAGACCCTTCCTATAGCATGAGATGGGATATCCAACTCCTTCCAAATCCAATACTGATACCCTTCCGATAGCATGAGATGTGATATCCCAATGCTTCTACCAAACCTGAGACCCATACTATGGCATGAGATGTGATATCAAACTCCTTCCCATTCCAATCCTGAGACCCTACCTATAGCTTGAGATGTGATATCCAACTCCTTCCCATTCCAATTCTGAGACCCTTCCTATACCATGAGACTTGATATCTCAATGCTTCTAATACCAAACCTGAGACCCGTCCTATAACATGAGATGTGATATCCAAATCCATCCCCTTCCAAACCTTAGACCCTTCCTTTATCATGAGATGTGATATCCAATTCCTTCCCATTCCAATCCTGAGACCCTTCCGATATCATGAGATTTGTTATCTCAATGCTTCTAATATCAAACTTGAGACCCTCCCTATAACATGAGATGTGACATCCAAGTCCTCCCCATTCCAATCCTGAGACCCTTCCTATAGCATGAGATGTGATATCTCAATGCTTCTAATACCAAACCTGAGACCCTTCCTATAACATGATTTGGGATATCCAACTCCTTCCCATTCCAATCCTGAGACCCTTCCGATAGCAGAGATGTGATATCTCAATGCTTATACCAAACCTGAGACCCTTCCTATGGCCTGAGATGTCATATGCAACTCCTTCCCATTCCAATCCTGAGACCCTTCCTATAGCATGAGATGTGATATCTCAATGCCTCTAATACCAAACCTGAAATCCTTCCTCTAACATGAAATGTGATATCCAACTCCTTCCCTTTCCAAACCTGAGAGCCTACCTATAGCATGAGATGTGATATCCAAGACCTTCCCATTCCAATCCTTAGACCCTTCCTACAGCATACAATATGATATCTCAATGATTCTAATAACAAACCTGAGACCCGTCCTATAACATGAGATGTGATATCCAACTCCTTCCCATTCCAATCCTGAGACACTCCGATAGCAGAGATGTGATATCTCAATGCTTATTCCAAACCTGAGACCCTTCCTATAGCATGAGATGTGATATCCAACTCCTTCCCGTTCCAAACCTGAGACCCTTCCTATAGCATATGTGATATCCAACTCCTTCCCATTCCAAACATGAGACCCTTCCTATAGCAAGAATGTAATATCCAACTCCTTCCCATTCCAATCCTCAGACCCTTCCTACAGCATGCGATGTGATATCTCAATGCTTCTAATACCAAACCTGAGACCCGTCCTATAACATGAGATGGGATATCCAACTCCTTCCCGTTCCAAACCTGAGACCCTTCCTATAGCATGAGATGTGATATCCAACTCCTTCCCATCCCAATCCTGAGACACTTCCGATTGCAGAGATGTGATATCTCAATGCTTATACCAAACCTGAGACTCTTCCTATAACATGAGATGTGATATCCAACTCCTTCCCGTTCCAAACCTGAGACCCTTCCTATAGCATAAGATGTGATATCCAACTCCTTCCCATTCCAATCCTGAGACCCTTCCGATAGCATGAGATGTGATATCTCAATGCTTCTAATACCAAACCTGAGATCCTTCTTATAACATGTGATGTGATATCCAAATCCTTCCCCTTCCAAACTTGAGACCCTCCCTTTAGCATGAAATGTGATATCCAATTCCTTCCCATTCCAATCCTGAGACCCTTATGATAGCATGAGATGTGATATCTCAATGCCTCTAATACCAAACCTGAGATACTTCCGATAGCATGAGATGTGATATCTCATTGCTTCTAATACCAAACCTGAGATCCTTCCTATAACATGAGATGTGATATCCAAATCCTTACCCTTCCAAACCTGAGACCCTCCCTTTAGCATGAGATGTGATATCCAACTCCTTCCCATTCCAATCCTGAGACCCTTCTGATAGCATGAGATGTGATATCTCAATGCCTCTAATACCAAACCTGAGATCCTACCTCTAACATGAAATATGATATCCAACTCCTTCCCTTTCCAAACCTGAGATCCTGCCTATAGCATGAGATGTGATATCCAAGTCCTTCCCATTCCAATCCTGAGACCCTTCCTATAGCATGAGATGTGATGTCTCAATGCTTATACCAAACCTGAGACCCTTCCTATGGCATGAGATGCCATATACAACTCCTTCCCATTCCAATCCTGAGACCCTGCTTATAGCATGAGATGTGATATCTCAATGCTTCTAATACCAAACCTGAGATCTTTCCTATAACATGAGATGTGATATCCATCTCCTTCCCATTCCAATCCTGAGACCATTCCTATAGCATGAGATGTGATATCTCAATGCTTATACCCAACCTGAGACCCTTCCTATAGCTTGAGATGTGATATCCAACTCCTTCCCATTCCAATCCTGAGACCCTTCCTATAGCATGAGATGTGATATCTCAATGCCTCTAATACCAAACCTGAGATCCTTCCTCTAACATGAAATGTGATATCCAACTCCTTCCCCTTCCAAACCTGAGAGCCTTCCTATAGCATGAGATATGATATCCAAGTCCTTTCCATTCCAATCCTGAGACCCTTCCTATAACATGAGATGTGATATCCAACTCCTTCCCATTCCAACCTGAGACCCTTCCTATAGCATGAGATGGGATATCCAACTCCTTCCAAATCCAATCCTGATACCCTTCCGATAGCATGAGATGTGATATCCCAATGCTTCTACCAAACCTGAGACCCATACTATGGCATGAGATGTGATATCAAACTCCTTCCCATTCCAACCTGAGACCCTTCCTATAGCATGAGATGGGATATCCAACTCCTTCCAAATCCAATCCTGAAATCCTTCCGATAGCATGAGATGTGATATCCCAATGCTTCTACCAAACCTGAGACCCATACTATGGCATGAGATGTGATATCCAACTCCTTCCCATTCCAATTCTGAGACTCTTCTGATAGCATGAGATGTGATATATCAATGCCTCTAATACCAAACCTGAGATCCTACCTCTAACATGAAATGTGATATCCAACTCTTTCCCGTTGCAAACCTGAGAGCCTTCCTATAGCATGAGATGTGATATCCAAGTCCTTCCCATTCCAATCCTGAGACCCTTCCTATAACATGAGATGTGATATCCAACTCCTTCCCATTCCAACCTGAGACCCTTCCTATAGCATGAGATGGGATATCCAACTCCTTCCAAATCCAATCCTGATACCCTTCCGATAGCATGAGATGTGATATCCCAATGCTTCTACCAAACCTGAGACCCATACTATGGCATGAGATGTGATATCAAACTCCTTCCCATTCCAATCCTGTGACCCTTCCTATAGCTTGAGATGTGATATCCAACTCCTTCCCATTCCAATTCTGAGACCCTTCCTATACAACGAGACTTGATATCTCAATGCTTCTAATACCAAACCTGAGACCCGTCCTATAACATGAGATGTGATATCCAAATCCTTCCCCTTCCAAACCTTAGACCCTTCCTTTATCATGAGATGTGATATCCAACTCCTTCACATTCCAATCCTGAGACTCTTCCGATATCATGAGATGTGATATCTCAATGCTTCTAATATCAAACTTGAGACCCTCCCTATAGCATGAGATGTGATATCCAAGTCCTTCCCATTCCAATCCTGAGACCCTTCTTATAGCATGAGATGTGATATCTCAATGCTTCTAATACCAAACCTGAGACCCTTCCTATAACATGAGATGGGAATATCCAACTCCTTCCCATTCCAATCCTGAGACCCTTCCGATAGCAGAGATCTGATATCTCAATGCTTATACCAAACCTGAGATCCTTCCTATAACATGAGATGTGATATCCAACTCCTTCCCATTCCAATCCTGAGACACTTCCTATAGCATGAGATGTGATATCTCACTGCTTATACCAAACCTGAGACCCTTCCTATAGCATGAGATGTGATATCCAACTCCTTCCCATTCCAATCCTGAGACCCTTTCTATAGCATGAGATGTGATATCTCAATGCTTCTAATATCAAACTTGTGACCCTCCCTATAGCATGAGATGTGATACCCAAGTCCTTCCCATTCCAATCCTGAGACCCTTCCTACAACATGCGATGTGATGTCTCATTGCTTCTAATACCAAACCTGAGACTCTTCCTATAACATGAGATGGGATATCCAACTCCTTCCCATTCCAATCCTGAGACCCTTCCGATAGCAGAGATGTGATATCTCAATGCTTATACCAAACCTAAGACCCTTCCTATGGCATGAGATGTCATATACAACTCCTTCCCATTCCAATCCTGAGACCCTTCCTATAGCATGAGATGTGATATCTCAATGCTTATACCAAACCCGAGACCCTTCCTATAGCATGAGATGTGATATCCAACTCCTTCCCATTCCAATCCTGAGACCCTTCCTATAGCATGAGATGTGATGTCTCAATGCTTCTAATACCAAACCTGAGATCCTTCCTATAACATGAGATGTGATATCCAACTCCTTCCCATTCCAATTCCGAGACCCTTCCTATAGCATGAGATGTGATATCTCAATGCTTATACCAAACCTGAGACCCTTCCTATAGCATGAAATGTGATATCCAACTCCTTCCCATTCCAATCCTGAGACTCTTCCTATAGCATGAGATGTGATATCTCAATGCCTCTAATACCAAACCTGAGATCCTTCCTCTAACATGAAATGTGATATCCAACTCCTTCCCTTTCCAAACCTGAGAGCCTACCTATAGCATGAGATGTGATATCCAAGTCCTTCCCATTCCAATCCTTAGACCCTTCCTACAGCATGCAATATGATATCTCAATGATTCTAATAACAAACCTGAGACCCGTCCTATAACATGAGATGGGATATCCAACTCCTTCCCATTCCAATCCTGAGACTCTTCCTATAGCATGAGATGTGATATCTCAATGCCTCTAATACCAAACCTGAGATCCTTCCTCTAACATGAAATGTGATATCCAACTCCTTCCCTTTCCAAACCTGAGAGCCTACCTATAGCATGAGATGTGATATCCAAGTCCTTCCCATTCCAATCCTTAGACCCTTCCTACAGCATGCAATATGATATCTCAATGATTCTAATAACAAACCTGAGACCCGTCCTATAACATGAGATGGGATATCCAACTCCTTCCCATTCCAATCCTGAGACACTTCCGACAGCAGAGATGTGATATCTCAATGCTTATACCAAACCTGAGACCCTTCCTATAACATGAGATGTGATATCCAACTCCTTCCCGGTCCAAACCTGAGACCCTTCCTATAGCATATGTGATATCCAACTCCTTCACATTCCAAACATGAGACCCTTCCTATAGCAAGAGTGTAATATCCAACTCCTTCCCATTCCAATCCTGAGACCATTCCTATAGCATGAGATGTGATATCTCAATGCTTCTAATACCAAACCTGAGATCCTTCCTATGACATGAGATGTGATATCCAATTCCTCCCCATTCCAAACCTGAGAACCTTCCTACAGCATGCAATGTGATATCTCAATGCTTCTAATACCAAACCCGAGACCAGTCCTATAACATGAGATTGGATATCCAACTCCTTCCCCTTCCAAACCTGAGACTCTTCCTATAGCATGAGATGTGATATCCAACTTCTTCCCATTCCAATCCTGAGACCCTTCCTATAACATGAGATGTGATGTCTCAATGCTTCTAATACCAAACCTGAGATCTTTCCTATAACATGAGATGTGATATCCAACTCCTTCCCATTCCAATCCTGAGACCCTTCCTATAGCATGAGATGTGATATCTCAATGCTTATACCAAACCTGAGACCCTTCCTATAGCTTGAGATGTGATATCCAACTCCTTCCCATTCCAATCCTGAGACCCTTCCTATAGCATGAGATGTGATATCTCAAGGCCTCTAATACCAAACCTGAGATCCTTCCTCTAACATGAAATGGGATATCCAACTCCTTCCCCTTCCAAACCTGAGAGCCTTCCTATAACATGAAATGTGATATCCAATTCCTTCCCATTCCAACCTGAGACCCTTCCTATAGCATGAGATGGGATATCCAACTCCTTCCAAATCCAATACTGATACCCTTCCGATAGCATGAGATGTGATATCCCAATGCTTCTACCAAACCTGAGACCCATACTATGGCATGAGATGTGATATCAAACTCCTTACTATTCCAATCCTGAGACCCTACCTATAGCTTGAGATGTGATATCCAACTCCTTCCCATTCCAATTCTGAGACCCTTCCTATACCATGAGACTTGATATCTCAATGCTTCTAATACCAAACCTGAGACCCGTCCTATAACATGAGATGTGATATCCAAATCCTTCCCCTTCCAAACCTTAGACCCTTCCTTTATCATGAGATGTGATATCCAATTCCTTCCCATTCCAATCCTGAGACCCTACCGATATCATGAGATTTGTTATCTCAATGCTTCTAATATCAAACTTGAGACCCTCCCTATAACATGAGATGTGACATCCAAGTCCTCCCCATTCCAATCCTGAGACCCTTCCTATAGCATGAGATGTGATATCTCAATGCTTTTAATACCAAACCTGAGACCCTTCCTATAACATGATTTGGGATATCCAACTCCTTCCCATTCCAATCCTGAGACCCTTCCGATAGCAGAGATGTGATATCTCAATGCTTATACCAAACCTGAGACCCTTCCTATGGCCTGAGATGTCATATGCAACTCCTTCCCATTCCAATCCTGAGACCCTTCCGATAGCAGAGATGTGATATCTCAATGCTTATACCAAACCTGAGACCCTTCCTATGGCCTGAGATGTCATATGCAACTCCTTCCCATTCCAATCCTGAGACCCTTCCTATAGCATTAGATGTGATATCTCAATGCTTATACCAAATCTGAGACCCTTCCTATAGCATGAGATGTGATATCCAACTTCTTCCCATTCCAAACCTGAGACCCTTCCTATAGCATGAGATGTGATGTCTCAATTCTTCTAATACCAAACCTGAGATCCTTCCTATAACATGAGATGTGATATCCAACTCCTTCCCATTCCAATCCTGAGACCCTTATGATAGCATGAGATGTGATATCTCAATGCTTCTATTACCAAACCTGAGATCCTTCCTATAACATGAGATGTGATTTCCAAATCCTTCCACTTCCAAACCTGAGACCCTCCCTTTAGCATGAGATGTGATATCCAACTCCTTCCCATTCCAATCCTGAGACCCGTCTGATAGCATGAGATGTGATATTTCAATGCCTCTAATACCAAACCTGAGATCCTACCTCTAACATGAAATGTGATATCCATCTCGTTCCCTTTCCAAACCTGAGACCCTGCCTATAGCATGAGATGTGATATCCAAGTCCTTCCCATTCCAATCCTGAGACCCTTCCTATAGCATGTGATGTGATATCTCAATGCTTATACCAAATCTGAGACCCTTCCTATAGCATGAGATGTGATATCCAACTCCTTCCCATTCCAATCCTGAGACCCTTCCTATAGCATGAGATGTGATGTCTCAATGCTTTTAATACCAAACCTGAGATCCTTCCTATAACATGAGATGTGATATCCAACTCCTTCCCATTCCAATCCTGAGACCCTTATGATAGCATGAGATGTGATATCTCAATGCCTCTAATACCAAACCTGAGATACTTCCGATAGCATGAGATGTGATATCTCAATGCTTCTAATACCAAACCTGAGATCCTTCCTATAACATGAGATGTGATTTCCAAATCCTTCCCCTTCCAAACCTGAGACCCTCCCTTTAGCATGAGATGTGATATCCAACTCCTTCCCATTCCAATCCTGAGACCCATCTGATAGCATGAGATGTGATATTTCAATGCCTCTATTACCAAACCTGAGATCCTACCTCTAACATGAAATGTGATATCCATCTCCTTCCCTTTCCAAACCTGAGACCCTGCCTATAGCATGAGATGTGATATCCAAGTCCTTTCCATTCCAATCCTGAGACCCTTCCTATAGCATGTGATGTGATATCTCAATGCTTATACCAAACCTGAGACCCTTCCTATGGCATGAGATGTCATATACAACTCCTTCCCATTCCAATCCTGAGACCCTTCCTAAGCATGAGATGTGATATCTCAATGCTTATACCAAACCTGAGACCCTTCCTATAGCATGAGATGTGATATCCAACTTCTTCCCATTCCAATCCTGAGACCCTTCCTATAACATGAGATGTGATGTCGCAATGCTTCTAATACCAAACCTGAGATCTTTCCTATAACATGAGATGTGATATCCAACTCCTTCCCATTCCAATCCTGAGACCCTTCCTATAGCATGAGATGTGATATCACAATGCTTATACCAAACCTGAGACCGTTCCTATAGCTTGAGATGTGATATCCAACTCCTTCCCATTCCAATCCTGAGACCCTTCCTATAGCATGAGATGTGATATCTCAAGGCCTCTAATACCAAACCTGAGATCGTTCCTCTAACATGAAATGTGATATCCAACTCCTTCCCCTTCCAAACCTGAGAGCCTTCCTATAACATGAGATGTGACATCCAAGTCCTCCCCATTCCAATCCTGAGACCCTTCCTATAGCATGAGATGTGATATCTCAATGCTTCTAATACCAAACCTGAGACCCTTCCTATAACATGATTTGGGATATCCAACTCCTTCCCATTCCAATCCTGAGACCCTTCCGATAGCAGAGATGTGATATCTCAATGCTTATACCAAACCTGAGAGCCTTCCTATGGCCTGAGATGTCATATGCAACTCCTTCCCATTCCAATCCTGAGACCCTTCCTATAGCATTAGATGTGATATCTCAATGCTTATACCAAATCTGAGACCCTTCCTATAGCATGAGATGTGATATCCAACTTCTTCCCATTCCAATCCTGAGACCCTTCCTATAGCATGAGATGTGATGTCTCAATTCTTCTAATACCAAACCTGAGATCCTTCCTATAACATGAGATGTGATATCCAACTCCTTCCCATTCCAATCCTGAGACCCTTATGATAGCATGAGATGTGATATCTCAATGCCTCTAATACCAAACCTGAGATACTTCTGATAGCATGAGATGTGATATCTCAATGCTTCTAATACCAAACCTGAGATCCTTCCTATAACATGAGATGTGATTTCCAAATCCTTCCACTTCCAAACCTGAGACCCTACCTTTAGCATGAGATGTGATATCCAACTCCTTCCCATTCCAATCCTGAGACCCTTCTGATAGCATGAGATGTGATATTTCAATGCCTCTAATACCAAACCTGAGATCCTACCTCTAACATGAAATGTGATATCCATCTCCTTCCCTTTCCAAACCTGAGACCCTTCCTATAGCATGAGATGTGATATCCAACTTCTTCCCATTCCAATCCTGAGACCCTTCCTATAGCATGAGATGTGATGTCTCAATTCTTCTAATACCAAACCTGAGATCCTTCCTATAACATGAGATGTGATATCCAACTCCTTCCCATTCCAATCCTGAGACCCTTATGATAGCATGAGATGTGATATCTCAATGCCTCTAATACCAAACCTGAGATACTTCTGATAGCATGAGATGTGATATCTCAATGCTTCTAATACCAAACCTGAGATCCTTCCTATAACATGAGATGTGATTTCCAAATCCTTCCACTTCCAAACCTGAGACCCTACCTTTAGCATGAGATGTGATATCCAACTCCTTCCCATTCCAATCCTGAGACCCTTCTGATAGCATGAGATGTGATATTTCAATGCCTCTAATACCAAACCTGAGATCCTACCTCTAACATGAAATGTGATATCCATCTCCTTCCCTTTCCAAACCTGAGACCCTGCCTATAGCATGAGATGTGATATCCAAGTCCTTCCCATTCCAATCCTGAGACCCTTCCTATAGCATGTGATGTGATATCTCAATGCTTAGTCCAAACCTGAGACCCTTCCTATGGCATGAGATGTCATATACAACTCCTTCCCATTCCAATCCTGAGACCCTTCCTATAGCATGAGATGTGATATCTCAATGCTTATACCAAACCTGAGACCCTTCCTATAGCATGAGATGTGATATCCAACTTCTTCCCATTCCAATCCTGAGACCCTTCCTATAACATGAGATGTGATGTCTCAATGCTTCTAATACCAAACCTGAGACCCTTCCTATAACATGAGATGGGATATCCAACTCCTTCCCATTCCAATCCTGAGACCCTTCCGATAGCAGAGATGTGATATCTCAATGCTTTTACCAAACCTGAGACCCTTCCTATGGCCTGAGATGTCATATACAACTCCTTCCCATTCCAATCCTGAGACCCTTCCTATAGCATGAGATGTGATATCTGAATGCTTATACCAAATCTGAGACCCTTCCTATAGCATGAGATGTGATATCCAACTCCTTCCCATTCCAATCCTGAGACCCTTCCTATAGCATGAGATGTGATGTCTCAATGCTTCTAATACCAAACCTGAGATCCTTCCTATAACATGAGATGTGATATCCAACTCCTTCCCATTCCAATCCTGAGACCCTTATGATAGCATGAGATGTGATATCTCAATGCCTCTAATACCAAACCTGAGATACTTCCGATAGCATGAGATGTGATATCTCAATGCTTCTAATACCAAACCTGAGATCCTTCCTATAACATGAGATGTGATTTCCAAATCCTTCCCCTTCCAAACCTGAGACCCTCCCTTTAGCATGAGATGTGATATCCAACTCCTTCCCATTCCAATCCTGAGACCCATCTGATAGCATGAGATGTGATATTTCAATGCCTCTAATACCAAACCTGAGATCCTACCTCTAACATGAAATGTGATATCCATCTCCTTCCCTTTCCAAACCTGGGACCCTGCCTATAGCATGAGATTTGAAATCCAAGTCCCTTCCATTCCAATCCTGAGACCCTTCCTATAGCATGTGATGTGATATCTCAATGCTTATACCAAACCTGAGACCCTTCCTATGGCATGAGATGTCATATACAACTCCTTCCCATTCCAATCCTGAGACCCTTCCTATAGCATGAGATGTGATATCTCAATGCTTATACCAAACCGGAGACCCTTCCTATAGCATGAGATGTGATATCCAACTTCTTCCCATTCCAATCCTGAGACCCTTCCTATAACATGAGATGTGATGTCGCAATGCTTCTAATACCAAACCTGAGATCTTTCCTATAACATGAGATGTGATATCCAACTCCTTCCCATTCCAATCCTGAGACCCTTCCTATAGCATGAGATGTGATATCACAATGCTTATACCAAACCTGAGACCCTTCCTATAGCATGAGATGTGATATCTCAAGGCCTCTAATACCAAACCTGAGATCGTTCCTCTAACATGAAATGTGATATCCAACTCCTTCCCCTTGCAAACCAGAGAGCCTTCCTATAACATGAGATGTGATATCCAACTCCTTCCCATTCCAATCCTGAGACCCTTATGATAGCATGAGATGTGATATCTCAATACCTCTAATACCAAACCTGAGATACTTACGATAGCATGAGATGTGATATCTCAATGCTTCTAATACCAAACCTGAGATCCTTCCTATAACATGAGATGTGATTTCCAAATCCTTCCCCTTCCAAACCTGAGACCCTCCCTTTAGCATGAGATGTGATATCCAACTCCTTCCCATTCCAATCCTGAGACCCTTCTGATAGCATGAGATGTGATATTTCAATGCCTCTAATACCAAACCTGAGATCCTACCTCGAACATGAAATGTGATATCCATCTCCTTCCCTTTCCAAACCTGAGACCCTGCCTATAGCATGAGATGTGATATCCAAGTCCTTTCCATTCCATTCCTGAGACCCTTCCTATAGCATGTGATGTGATATCTCAATGCTTATACCAAACCTGAGACCCTTCCTATGGCATGAGATGTCATATACAACTCCTTCCCATTCCAAACCTGAGACCCTTCCTATAGCATGAGATGTGATATCTCAATGCTTATACCAAACCTGAGACCCTTCTTATAGCATGAGATGTGATATCCAACTTCTTCCCATTCCAATCCTGAGACCCTTCCTATAACATGAGATGTGATGTCGCAATGCTTCTAATACCAAACCTGAGATCTTTCCTATAACATGAGATGTGATATCCAACTCCTTCCCATTCCAATCCTGAGACCCTTCCTATAGCCTGAGATGTGATATCACAATGCTTATACCAAACCTGAGACCGTCCCTTTAGCTTGAGATGTGATATCCAACTCCTTCCCATTCCAATCCTGAGACCCTTCCTATAGCATGAGATGTGATATCTCAAGGCCTCTAATACCAAACCTGAGATCGTTCCTCTAACATGAAATGTGATATCCAACTCCTTCCCCTTCCAAACCTGAGAGCCTTCCTATAGCATGAGATATGATAGCCAAGTCCTTCCAATTCCAATCCTGAGACCCTTCCTATAACATGAAATGTGATATCCAACTCCTTCCCATTCCAACGTGAGACCCTTCCTATAGCATGAGAGGGGATATCTCAATGCTTCTAATACCAAACCTGAGACTCTTCCTATAGCATGAGATGTGATATCCAACTTCTTCCCATTCCAATCCTGAGACCCTTCCTATAACATGATTTGTGATGTCTCAATGCTTCTAATACCAAACCTGAGATCTTTCCTATAACATGAGATGTGATATCCAACTCCTTCCCATTCCAATCCTGAGACCCTTCCTATAGCATGAGATGTGATATCTCAATGCTTATACCAAACCTGAGACCCTTCCTATAGCTTGAGATGTGATATCCAACTCCTTCCCATTCCAATCCTGAGACCCTTCCTATAGCATGAGATGTGATATCTCAAGGCCTCTAATACCAAACCTGAGATCCTTCCTCTAACATGAAATGTGATATCCAACTCCTTCCCCTTCCAAACCTGAGAGCCTTCCTATAACATGAAATGTGATATCCAATTCCTTCCCATTCCAACCTGAGACCCTTCCTATAGCATGAGATGGGATATCCAACTCCTTCCAAATCCAATACTGATACCCTTCCGATAACATGAGATGTGATATCCCAATGCTTCTACCAAACCTGAGACCCATACTATGGCATGAGATGTGATATCAAACTCCTTACTATTCCAATCCTGAGACCCTACCTATAGCTTGAGATGTGATATCCAACTCCTTCCCATTCCAATTCTGAGACCCTTCCTATACCATGAGACTTGATATCTCAATGCTTCTAATACCAAACCTGAGACCCGTCCTATAACATGAGATGTGATATCCAAATCCTTCCCCTTCCAAACCTTAGACCCTTCCTTTATCATGAGATGTGATATCCAATTCCTTCCCATTCCAATCCTGAGACCCTACCGATATCATGAGATTTGTTATCTCAATGCTTCTAATATCAAACTTGAGACCCTCCCTATAACATGAGATGTGACATCCAAGTCCTCCCCATTCCAATCCTGAGACCCTTCCTATAGCATGAGATGTGATATCTCAATGCTTCTAATACCAAACCTGAGACCCTTCCTATAACATGATTTGGGATATCCAACTCCTTCCCATTCCAATCCTGAGACCCTTCCGATAGCAGAGATGTGATATCTCAATGCTTATACCAAACCTGAGACCCTTCCTATGGCCTGAGATGTCATATGCAACTCCTTCCCATTCCAATCCTGAGACCCTTCCTATAGCATTAGATGTGATATCTCAATGCTTATACCAAATCTGAGACCCTTCCTATAGCATGAGATGTGATATCCAACTTCTTCCCATTCCAATCCTGAGACCCTTCCTATAGCATGAGATGTGATGTCTCAATTCTTCTAATACCAAACCTGAGATCCTTCCTATAACATGAGATGTGATATCCAACTCCTTCCCATTCCAATCCTGAGACCCTTATGATAGCATGAGATGTGATATCTCAATGCTTCTATTACCAAACCTGAGATCCTTCCTATAACATGAGATGTGATTTCCAAATCCTTCCACTTCCAAACCTGAGACCCTCCCTTTAGCATGAGATGTGATATCCAACTCCTTCCCATTCCAATCATGAGACCCTTCTGATAGCATGAGATGTGATATTTCAATGCCTCTAATACCGAACCTGAGATCCTACCTCTAACATGAAATGTGATATCCATCTCCTTCCCTTTCCAAACCTGAGACCCTGCCTATAGCATGAGATGTGATATCCAAGTCCTTCCCATTCCAATCCTGAGACCCTTCCTATAGCATGTGATGTGATATCTCAATGCTTATACCAAATCTGAGACCCTTCCTATAGCATGAGATGTGATATCCAACTCCTTCCCATTCCAATCCTGAGACCCTTCCTATAGCATGAGATGTGATGTCTCAATGCTTCTAATACCAAACCTGAGATCTTTCCTATAACATGAGATGTGATATCCAACTCCTTCCCATTCCAATCCTGAGACCCTTATGATAGCATGAGATGTGATATCTCAATGCCTCTAATACCAAACCTGAGATACTTCCGATAGCATGAGATGTGATATCTCAATGCTTCTAATACCAAACCTGAGATCCTTCCTATAACATGAGATGTGATTTCCAAATCCTTCCCCTTCCAAACCTGAGACCCTCCCTTTAGCATGAGATGTGATATCCAACTCCTTCCCATTCCAATCCTGAGACCCATCTGATAGCATGAGATGTGATATTTCAATGCCTCTAATACCAAACCTGAGATCCTACCTCTAACATGAAATGTGATATCCATCTCCTTCCCTTTCCAAACCTGAGACCCTGCCTATAGCATGAGATGTGATATCCAAGTCCTTTCCATTCCAATCCTGAGACCCTTCCTATAGGACGTGATGTGATATCTCAATGCTTATACCAAACCTGAGACCCTTCCTATGGCATGAGATGTCATATACAACTCCTTCCCATTCCAATCCTGAGACCCTTCCTATAGCATGAGATGTGATATCTCAATGCTTATACCAAACCTGAGACCCTTCCTATAGCATGAGATGTGATATCCAACTTCTTCCCATTCCAATCCTGAGACCCTTCCTATAACATGAGATGTGATGTCGCAATGCTTCTAATACCAAACCTGAGATCTTTCCTATAACATGAGATGTGATATCCAACTCCTTCCCATTCCAATCCTGAGACCCTTCCTATAGCATGAGATGTGATATCACAATGCTTATACCAAACCTGAGACCGTTCCTATAGCTTGAGATGTGATATCCAACTCCTTCCCATTCCAATCCTGAGACCCTTCCTATAGCATGAGATGTGATATCTCAAGGCCTCTAATACCAAACCTGAGATCGTTCCTCTAACATGAAATGTGATATCCAACTCCTTCCCCTTCCAAACCTGAGAGCCTTCCTATAACATGAGATGTGACATCCAAGTCCTCCCCATTCCAATCCTGAGACCCTTCCTATAGCATGAGATGTGATATCTCAATGCTTCTAATACCAAACCTGAGACCCTTCCTATAACATGATTTGGGATATCCAACTCCTTCCCATTCCAATCCTGAGACCCTTCCGATAGCAGAGATGTGATATCTCAATGCTTATACCAAACCTGAGACCCTTCCTATGGCCTGAGATGTCATATGCAACTCCTTCCCATTCCAATCCCGAGACCCTTCCTATAGCATTAGATGTGATATCTCAATGCTTATACCAAATCTGAGACCCTTCCTATAGCATGAGATGTGATATCCAACTTCTTCCCATTCCAATCCTGAGACCCTTCCTATAGCATGAGATGTGATGTCTCAATTCTTCTAATACCAAACCTGAGATCCTTCCTATAACATGAGATGTGATATCCAACTCCTTCCCATTCCAATCCTGAGACCCTTATGATAGCATGAGATGTGATATCTCAATGCTTCTATTACCAAACCTGAGATCCTTCCTATAACATGAGATGTGATTTCCAAATCCTTCCACTTCCAAACCTGAGACCCTCCCTTTAGCATGAGATGTGATATCCAACTCCTTCCCATTCCAATCATGAGACCCTTCTGATAGCATGAGATGTGATATTTCAATGCCTCTAATACCGAACCTGAGATCCTACCTCTAACATGAAATGTGATATCCATCTCCTTCCCTTTCCAAACCTGAGACCCTGCCTATAGCATGAGATGTGATATCCAAGTCCTTCCCATTCCAATCCTGAGACCCTTCCTATAGCATGTGATGTGATATCTCAATGCTTATACCAAATCTGAGACCCTTCCTATAGCATGAGATGTGATATCCAACTCCTTCCCATTCCAATCCTGAGACCCTTCCTATAGCATGAGATGTGATGTCTCAATGCTTCTAATACCAAACCTGAGATCTTTCCTATAACATGAGATGTGATATCCAACTCCTTCCCATTCCAATCCTGAGACCCTTATGATAGCATGAGATGTGATATCTCAATGCCTCTAATACCAAACCTGAGATACTTCCGATAGCATGAGATGTGATATCTCAATGCTTCTAATACCAAACCTGAGATCCTTCCTATAACATGAGATGTGATTTCCAAATCCTTCCCCTTCCAAACCTGAGACCCTCCCTTTAGCATGAGATGTGATATCCAACTCCTTCCCATTCCAATCCTGAGACCCATCTGATAGCATGAGATGTGATATTTCAATGCCTCTAATACCAAACCTGAGATCCTACCTCTAACATGAAATGTGATATCCATCTCCTTCCCTTTCCAAACCTGAGACCCTGCCTATAGCATGAGATGTGATATCCAAGTCCTTTCCATTCCAATCCTGAGACCCTTCCTATAGGACGTGATGTGATATCTCAATGCTTATACCAAACCTGAGACCCTTCCTATGGCATGAGATGTCATATACAACTCCTTCCCATTCCAATCCTGAGACCCTTCCTATAGCATGAGATGTGATATCTCAATGCTTATACCAAACCTGAGACCCTTCCTATAGCATGAGATGTGATATCCAACTTCTTCCCATTCCAATCCTGAGACCCTTCCTATAACATGAGATGTGATGTCGCAATGCTTCTAATACCAAACCTGAGATCTTTCCTATAACATGAGATGTGATATCCAACTCCTTCCCATTCCAATCCTGAGACCCTTCCTATAGCATGAGATGTGATATCACAATGCTTATACCAAACCTGAGACCGTTCCTATAGCTTGAGATGTGATATCCAACTCCTTCCCATTCCAATCCTGAGACCCTTCCTATAGCATGAGATGTGATATCTCAAGGCCTCTAATACCAAACCTGAGATCGTTCCTCTAACATGAAATGTGATATCCAACTCCTTCCCCTTCCAAACCTGAGAGCCTTCCTATAACATGAGATGTGACATCCAAGTCCTCCCCATTCCAATCCTGAGACCCTTCCTATAGCATGAGATGTGATATCTCAATGCTTCTAATACCAAACCTGAGACCCTTCCTATAACATGATTTGGGATATCCAACTCCTTCCCATTCCAATCCTGAGACCCTTCCGATAGCAGAGATGTGATATCTCAATGCTTATACCAAACCTGAGACCCTTCCTATGGCCTGAGATGTCATATGCAACTCCTTCCCATTCCAATCCCGAGACCCTTCCTATAGCATTAGATGTGATATCTCAATGCTTATACCAAATCTGAGACCCTTCCTATAGCATGAGATGTGATATCCAACTTCTTCCCATTCCAATCCTGAGACCCTTCCTATAGCATGAGATGTGATGTCTCAATTCTTCTAATACCAAACCTGAGATCCTTCCTATAACATGAGATGTGATATCCAACTCCTTCCCATTCCAATCCTGAGACCCTTATGATAGCATGAGATGTGATATCTCAATGCTTCTATTACCAAACCTGAGATCCTTCCTATAACATGAGATGTGATTTCCAAATCCTTCCACTTCCAAACCTGAGACCCTCCCTTTAGCATGAGATGTGATATCCAACTCCTTCCCATTCCAATCATGAGACCCTTCTGATAGCATGAGATGTGATATTTCAATGCCTCTAATACCGAACCTGAGATCCTACCTCTAACATGAAATGTGATATCCATCTCCTTCCCTTTCCAAACCTGAGACCCTGCCTATAGCATGAGATGTGATATCCAAGTCCTTCCCATTCCAATCCTGAGACCCTTCCTATAGCATGTGATGTGATATCTCAATGCTTATACCAAATCTGAGACCCTTCCTATAGCATGAGATGTGATATCCAACTCCTTCCCATTCCAATCCTGAGACCCTTCCTATAGCATGAGATGTGATGTCTCAATGCTTCTAATACCAAACCTGAGATCTTTCCTATAACATGAGATGTGATATCCAACTCCTTCCCATTCCAATCCTGAGACCCTTATGATAGCATGAGATGTGATATCTCAATGCCTCTAATACCAAACCTGAGATACTTCCGATAGCATGAGATGTGATATCTCAATGCTTCTAATACCAAACCTGAGATCCTTCCTATAACATGAGATGTGATTTCCAAATCCTTCCCCTTCCAAACCTGAGACCCTCCCTTTAGCATGAGATGTGATATCCAACTCCTTCCCATTCCAATCCTGAGACCCATCTGATAGCATGAGATGTGATATTTCAATGCCTCTAATACCAAACCTGAGATCCTACCTCTAACATGAAATGTGATATCCATCTCCTTCCCTTTCCAAACCTGAGACCCTGCCTATAGCATGAGATGTGATATCCAAGTCCTTTCCATTCCAATCCTGAGACCCTTCCTATAGGACGTGATGTGATATCTCAATGCTTATACCAAACCTGAGACCCTTCCTATGGCATGAGATGTCATATACAACTCCTTCCCATTCCAATCCTGAGACCCTTCCTATAGCATGAGATGTGATATCTCAATGCTTATACCAAACCTGAGACCCTTCCTATAGCATGAGATGTGATATCCAACTTCTTCCCATTCCAATCCTGAGACCCTTCCTATAACATGAGATGTGATGTCGCAATGCTTCTAATACCAAACCTGAGATCTTTCCTATAACATGAGATGTGATATCCAACTCCTTCCCATTCCAATCCTGAGACCCTTCCTATAGCATGAGATGTGATATCACAATGCTTATACCAAACCTGAGACCGTTCCTATAGCTTGAGATGTGATATCCAACTCCTTCCCATTCCAATCCTGAGACCCTTCCTATAGCATGAGATGTGATATCTCAAGGCCTCTAATACCAAACCTGAGATCGTTCCTCTAACATGAAATGTGATATCCAACTCCTTCCCCTTCCAAACCTGAGAGCCTTCCTATAACATGAGATGTGACATCCAAGTCCTCCCCATTCCAATCCTGAGACCCTTCCTATAGCATGAGATGTGATATCTCAATGCTTCTAATACCAAACCTGAGACCCTTCCTATAACATGATTTGGGATATCCAACTCCTTCCCATTCCAATCCTGAGACCCTTCCGATAGCAGAGATGTGATATCTCAATGCTTATACCAAACCTGAGACCCTTCCTATGGCCTGAGATGTCATATGCAACTCCTTCCCATTCCAATCCCGAGACCCTTCCTATAGCATTAGATGTGATATCTCAATGCTTATACCAAATCTGAGACCCTTCCTATAGCATGAGATGTGATATCCAACTTCTTCCCATTCCAATCCTGAGACCCTTCCTATAGCATGAGATGTGATGTCTCAATTCTTCTAATACCAAACCTGAGATCCTTCCTATAACATGAGATGTGATATCCAACTCCTTCCCATTCCAATCCTGAGACCCTTATGATAGCATGAGATGTGATATCTCAATGCTTCTATTACCAAACCTGAGATCCTTCCTATAACATGAGATGTGATTTCCAAATCCTTCCACTTCCAAACCTGAGACCCTCCCTTTAGCATGAGATGTGATATCCAACTCCTTCCCATTCCAATCCTGAGACCCTTCTGATAGCATGAGATGTGATATTTCAATGCCTCTAATACCAAACCTGAGATCCTACCTCTAACATGAAATGTGATATCCATCTCCTTCCCTTTCCAAACCTGAGACCCTGCCTATAGCATGAGATGTGATATCCAAGTCCTTCCCATTCCAATCCTGAGACCCTTCCTATAGCATGTGATGTGATATCTCAATGCTTATACCAAATCTGAGACCCTTCCTATAGCATGAGATGTGATATCCAACTCCTTCCCATTCCAATCCTGAGACCCTTCCTATAGCATGAGATGTGATGTCTCAATGCTTCTAATACCAAACCTGAGATCCTTCCTATAACATGAGATGTGATATCCAACTCCTTCCCATTCCAATCCTGAGACCCTTATGATAGCATGAGATGTGATATCTCAATGCCTCTAATACCAAACCTGAGATACTTCCGATAGCATGAGATGTGATATCTCAATGCTTCTAATACCAAACCTGAGATCCTTCCTATAACATGAGATGTGATTTCCAAATCCTTCCCCTTCCAAACCTGAGACCCTCCCTTTAGCATGAGATGTGATATCCAACTCCTTCCCATTCCAATCCTGAGACCCATCTGATAGCATGACATGTGATATTTCAATGCCTCTAATACCAAACCTGAGATCCTACCTCTAACATGAAATGTGATATCCATCTCCTTCCCTTTCCAAACCCGAGACCCTGCCTATAGCATGAGATGTGATATCCAAGTCCTTTCCATTCCAATCCTGAGACCCTTCCTATAGCATGTGATGTGATATCTCAATGCTTATACCAAACCTGAGACCCTTCTTATGGCATGAGATGTCATATACAACTCCTTCCCATTCCAATCCTGAGACCCTTCCTATAGCATGAGATGTGATATCTCAATGCTTATACCAAACCTGAGACCCTTCCTATAGCATGAGATGTGATATCCAACTTCTTCCCATTCCAATCCTGAGACCCTTCCTATAACATGAGATGTGATGTCGCAATGCTTCTAATACCAAACCTGAGATCTTTCCTATAACATGAGATGTGATATCCAACTCCTTCCCATTCCAATCCTGAGACCCTTCCTATAGCATGAGATGTGATATCACAATGCTTATACCAAACCTGAGACCGTTCCTATAGCTTGAGATGTGATATCCAACTCCTTCCCATTCCAATCCTGAGACCCTTCCTATAGCATGAGATGTGATATCTCAAGGCCTCTAATACCAAACCTGAGATCGTTCCTCTAACATGAAATGTGATATCCAACTCCTTCCCCTTCCAAACCTGAGAGCCTTCCTATAACATGAGATGTGACATCCAAGTCCTCCCCATTCCAATCCTGAGACCCTTCCTATAGCATGAGATGTGATATCTCAATGCTTCTAATACCAAACCTGAGACCCTTCCTATAACATGATTTGGGATATCCAACTCCTTCCCATTCCAATCCTGAGACCCTTCCGATAGCAGAGATGTGATATCTCAATGCTTATACCAAACCTGAGAGCCTTCCTATGGCCTGAGATGTCATATGCAACTCCTTCCCATTCCAATCCTGAGACCCTTCCTATAGCATTAGATGTGATATCTCAATGCTTATACCAAATCTGAGACCCTTCCTATAGCATGAGATGTGATATCCAACTTCTTCCCATTCCAATCCTGAGACCCTTCCTATAGCATGAGATGTGATGTCTCAATTCTTCTAATACCAAACCTGAGATCCTTCCTATAACATGAGATGTGATATCCAACTCCTTCCCATTCCAATCCTGAGACCCTTATGATAGCATGAGATGTGATATCTCAATGCCTCTAATACCAAACCTGAGATACTTCTGATAGCATGAGATGTGATATCTCAATGCTTCTAATACCAAACCTGAGATCCTTCCTATAACATGAGATGTGATTTCCAAATCCTTCCACTTCCAAACCTGAGACCCTACCTTTAGCATGAGATGTGATATCCAACTCCTTCCCATTCCAATCCTGAGACCCTTCTGATAGCATGAGATTTGATATTTCAATGCCTCTAATACCAAACCTGAGATCCTACCTCTAACATGAAATGTGATATCCATCTCCTTCCCTTTCCAAACCTGAGACCCTGCCTATAGCATGAGTTGTGATATCCAAGTCCTTCCCATTCCAATCCTGAGACCCTTCCTATAGCATGTGATGTGATATCTCAATGCTTAGTCCAAACCTGAGACCCTTCCTATGGCATGAGATGTCATATACAACTCCTTCCCATTCCAATCCTGAGACCCTTCCTATAGCATGAGATGTGATATCTCAATGCTTATACCAAACCTGAGGCCCTTCCTATAGCATGAGATGTGATATCCAACTTCTTCCCATTCCAATCCTGAGACCCTTCCTATAACATGAGATGTGATGTCTCAATGCTTCTAATACCAAACCTGAGACCCTTCCTATAACATGAGATGGGATATCCAACTCCTTCCCATTCCAATCCTGAGACCCTTCCGATAGCAGAGATGTGATATCTCAATGCTTTTACCAAACCTGAGACCCTTCCTATGGCCTGAGATGTCATATACAACTCCTTCCCATTCCAATCCTGAGACCCTTCCTATAGCATGAGATGTGATATCTCAATGCTTATACCAAATCTGAGACCCTTCCTATAGCATGAGATGTGATATCCAACTCCTTCCCATTCCAATCCTGAGACCCTTCCTATAGCATGAGATGTGATGTCTCAATGCTTCTAATACCAAACCTGAGATCCTTCCTATAACATGAGATGTGATATCCAACTCCTTCCCATTCCAATCCTGAGACCCTTATGATAGCATGAGATGTGATATCTCAATGCCTCTAATACCAAACCTGAGATACTTCCGATAGCATGAGATGTGATATCTCAATGCTTCTAATACCAAACCTGAGATCCTTCCTATAAGATGAGATGTGATTTCCAAATCCTTCCCCTTCCAAACCTGAGACCCTCCCTTTAGCATGAGATGTGATATCCAACTCCTTCCCATTCCAATCCTGAGACCCATCTGATAGCATGAGATGTGATATTTCAATGCCTCTAATACCAAACCTGAGATCCTACCTCTAACATGAAATGTGATATCCATCTCCTTCCCTTTCCAAACCTGGGACCCTGCCTATAGCATGAGATTTGATATCCAAGTCCTTTCCATTCCAATCCTGAGACCCTTCCTATAGCATGTGATGTGATATCTCAATGCTTATACCAAACCTGAGACCCTTCCTATGGCATGAGATGTCATATACAACTCCTTCCCATTCCAATCCTGAGACCCTTCCTATAGCATGAGATGTGATATCTCAATGCTTATACCAAACCTGAGACCCTTCCTATAGCATGAGATGTGATATCCAACTTCTTCCCATTCCAATCCTGAGACCCTTCCTATAACATGAGATGTGATGTCGCAATGCTTCTAATACCAAACCTGAGATCTTTCCTATAACATGAGATGTGATATCCAACTCCTTCCCATTCCAATCCTGAGACCCTTCCTATAGCATGAGATGTGATATCACAATGCTTATACCAAACCTGAGACCGTTCCTATAGCTTGAGATGTGATATCCAACTCCTTCCCATTCCAATCCTGAGACCCTTCCTATAGCATGAGATGTGATATCTCAAGGCCTCTAATACCAAACCTGAGATCGTTCCTCTAACATGAAATGTGATATCCAACTCCTTCCCCTTGCAAACCAGAGAGCCTTCCTATAACATGAGATGTGATATCCAACTCCTTCCCATTCCAATCCTGAGACCCTTATGATAGCATGAGATGTGATATCTCAATACCTCTAATACCAAACCTGAGATACTTACGATAGCATGAGATGTGATATCTCAATGCTTCTAATACCAAACCTGAGATCCTTCCTATAACATGAGATGTGATTTCCAAATCCTTCCCCTTCCAAACCTGAGACCCTCCCTTTAGCATGAGATGTGATATCCAACTCCTTCCCATTCCAATCCTGAGACCCTTCTGATAGCATGAGATGTGATATTTCAATGCCTCTAATACCAAACCTGAGATCCTACCTCGAACATGAAATGTGATATCCATCTCCTTCCCTTTCCAAACCTGAGACCCTGCCTATAGCATGAGATGTGATATCCAAGTCCTTTCCATTCCAATCCTGAGACCCTTCCTATAGCATGTGATGTGATATCTCAATGCTTATACCAAACCTGAGACCCTTCCTATGGCATGAGATGTCATATACAACTCCTTCCCATTCCAAACCTGAGACCCTTCCTATAGCATGAGATGTGATATCTCAATGCTTATACCAAACCTGAGACCCTTCTTATAGCATGAGATGTGATATCCAACTTCTTCCCATTCCAATCCTGGGACCCTTCCTATAACATGAGATGTGATGTCGCAATGCTTCTAATACCAAACCTGAGATCTTTCCTATAACATGAGATGTGATATCCAACTCCTTCCCATTCCAATCCTGAGACCCTTCCTATAGCATGAGATGTGATATCACAATGCTTATACCAAACCTGAGACCGTCCCTTTAGCTTGAGATGTGATATCCAACTCCTTCCCATTCCAATCCTGAGACCCTTCCTATAGCATGAGATGTGATATCTCAAGGCCTCTAATACCAAACCTGAGATCGTTCCTCTAACATGAAATGTGATATCCAACTCCTTCCCCTTCCAAACCTGAGAGCCTTCCTATAGCATGAGATATGATAGCCAAGTCCTTCCAATTCCAATCCTGAGACCCTTCCTATAACATGAAATGTGATATCCAACTCCTTCCCATTCCAACCTGAGACCCTTCCTATAGCATGAGATGGGATATCTCAATGCTTCTAATACCAAACCTGAGACTCTTCCTATAACATGAGATGGGATATCCAACTCATTCCCATTCCAATCCTGAGACCCTTCCGATAGCAGAGATGTGATATCTCAATGCTTATACCAAACCTGAGACCCTTCCTATGGCCTGAGATGTCATATACAACTCCTTCCCATTCCAATCCTGAGACCCTTCCTATAGCATGAGATGTGATATCTCAATGCTTATACCAAATCTGAGACCCTTCCTATAGCATGAGATGTGATATCCAACTCCTTCCCATTCCAATCCTGAGACCCTTCCTATAGCATGAGATGTGATGCCTCAATGCTTCTAATACCAAACCTGAGATCCTTCCTATAACATGAGATGTGATATCCAACTCCTTCCCATTCCAATCCTGAGACCCTTATGATAGCATGAGATGTGATATCTCAATGCCTCTAATACCAAACCTGAGATACTTCCGATAGCATGAGATGTGATATCTCAATGCTTCTAATACCAAACCTGAGATCCTTCCTATAACATGAGATGTGATTTCCAAATCCTCCCCCTTCCAAACCTGAGACCCTCCCTTTAGCATGAGATGTGATATCCAACTCCTTCCCATTCCAATCCTGAGACCCTTCTGATAGCATGAGATGTGATATCTCAATGCCTCTAATTCCAAACCTGAGATCCTACCTCTAACATGAAATGTGATATCCATCTCCTTCCCTTTCCAAACCTGAGACCCTGCCTATAGCATGAGATGTGATATCCAAGTCCTTCCCATTCCAATCCTGAGACCCTTCCTATAGCATGTGATGTGATATCTCAATGCTTATACCAAACCTGAGACCCTTCCTATGGCATGAGATGTCATATACAACTCCTTCCCATTCCAATCCTGAGACCCTTCCTATAGCATGAGATGTGATATCTCAATGCTTATACCAAACCTGAGACCCTTCCTATAGCATGAGATGTGATATCCAACTTCTTCCCATTCCAATCCTGAGACCCTTCCTATAACATGAGATGTGATGTCTCATTGCTTCTAATACCAAACCTGAGATCTTTCCTATAACATGAGATGTGATATCCAACTCCTTCCCATTCCAATCCTGAGACCCTTCCTATAGCATGAGATGTGATATCTCAAGGCCTCTAATACCAAACCTGAGATCCTTCCTCTAACATGAAATGTGATATCCAACTCTTTCCCCTTCCAAACCTGATAGCCTTCCTATAGCATGAGATATGATATCCAAATCCTTCCCATTCCAATCCTGAGACCCTTCCTATAACATGAAATGTGATATCCTACTCCTTCCCATTCCATCCTGGGACCCTTCCTATATCATGAGATGGGATATCTCAATGCTTCTAATACCAAACCTGAGACCCTTCCTATAACATGAGATGGGAATATCCAACTCCTTCCCATTCCAATCCTGAGACCCTTCCGATAGCAGAGATGTGATATCTCAATGCTTATACCAAACCTGAGATCCTTCCTAAAACATGAGATGTGATATCCAACTCCTTCCCATTCCAATCCTGAGACACTTCCTATAGCATGAGATGTGATATCTCAATGCTTATACCAAATCTGAGACCCTTCCTATAGCATGAGATGTGATATCCAACTCCTTCCCATTCCAATCCTGAGACCCTTCCTATAGCATGAGATTTGATATCTCAAGGCCTCTAATACCAAACCTGAGATCCTTCCTCTAACATGAAATGTGATATCCAACTCTTTCCCCTTCCAAACCTGAGAGCCTTCCTATAGCATGAGATATGATAGCCAAGTCCTTCCAATTCCAATCCTGAGACCCTTCCTATAACATGAAATGTGATATCCAACTCCTTCCCATTCCAACCTGAGACCCTTCCTATAGCATGAGATGGGATATCTCAATGCTTCTAATACCAAACCTGAGACTCTTCCTATAACATGAGATGGGATATCCAACTCATTCCCATTCCAATCCTGAGACCCTTCCGATAGCAGAGATGTGATATCTCAATGCTTATACCAAACCTGAGACCCTTCCTATGGCCTGAGATGTCATATACAACTCCTTCCCATTCCAATCCTGAGACCCTTCCTATAGCATGAGATGTGATATCTCAATGCTTATACCAAATCTGAGACCCTTCCTATAGCATGAGATGTGATATCCAACTCCTTCCCATTCCAATCCCGAGACCCTTCCTATAGCATGAGATGTGATGTCTCAATGCTTCTAATACCAAACCTGAGATCCTTCCTATAACATGAGATGTGATTTCCAAATCCTCCCCCTTCCAAACCTGAGACCCTCCCTTTAGCATGAGATGTGATATCCAACTCCTTCCCATTCCAATCCTGAGACCCTTCTGATAGCATGAGATGTGATATCTCAATGCCTCTAATTCCAAACCTGAGATCCTACCTCTAACATGAAATGTGATATCCATCTCCTTCCCTTTCCAAACCTGAGACCCTGCCTATAGCATGAGATGTGATATCCAAGTCCTTCCCATTCCAATCCTGAGACCCTTCCTATAGCATGTGATGTGATATCTCAATGCTTAGACCAAACCTGAGACCCTTCCTATGGCATGAGATGTCATATACAACTCCTTCCCATTCCAATCCTGAGACCCTTCCTATAGCATGAGATGTGATATCTCAATGCTTATACCAAACCTGAGACCCTTCCTATAGCATGAGATGTGATATCCAACTTCTTCCCATTCCAATCCTGAGACCCTTCCTATAACATGAGATGTGATGTCTCAATGCTTCTAATACCAAACCTGAGATCTTTCCTATAACATGAGATGTGATATCCAACTCCTTCCCATTCCAATCCTGAGACCCTTCCTATAGCATGAGATGTGATATCTCAAGGCCTCTAATACCAAACCTGAGATCCTTCCTCTAACATGAAATGTGATATCCAACTCTTTCCCCTTCCAAACCTGAGAGCCTTCCTATAGCATGAGATATGATATCCAAATCCTTCCCATTCCAATCCTGAGACCCTTCCTATAACATGAAATGTGATATCCTACTCCTTCCCATTCCATCCTGGGACCCTTCCTATATCATGAGATGGGATATCTCAATGCTTCTAATACCAAACCTGAGACCCTTCCTATAACATGAGATGGGAATATCCAACTCCTTCGCATTCCAATCCTGAGACCCTTCCGATAGCAGAGATGTGATATCTCAATGCTTATACCAAACCTGAGATCCTTCCTATAACATGAGATGTGATATCCAACTCCTTCCCATTCCAATCCTGAGACACTTCCTATAGCATGAGATGTGATATCCAACTCCTTCCCATTCCAATCCTGAGACCCTTCCTATAGCCTGAGATGTGATATCTGAATGCCTCTAATACCAAACCTGAGATCCTTCCTCTAACATGAAATGTGATTTCCAACTCCTTCACTTTCCAAACCTGAGAGCCTATCTATAGCATGAGATGTGATATCCAAGTCCTTCCCATTCCAATCCTTAGACCCTTCCTACAGCATGCAATATGATATCTCAATGATTCTAATAAAAAACCTGAGACCCGTCCTATAACATGAGATGGATATCCAACTCCTTCCCATTCCAATCCTGAGACACTTCCGAAAGCAGAGATGTGATATCTCAATGTTTATACCAAACCTGAGACCCTTCCTATAACATGAGATGTGATATCCAACTCCTTCCCGTTCCAAACCTGAGACCCTTCCTTTAGCATGAGATGTGATATCCAGCTCCTTCCCATTCCAATCCTGAGACACTTCCGATAGCATGAGATGTGATATCTCAATGCTTCTAATATCAAAACTGAGACCCTCCCTATAGCATGATATGTGATATCTAAGTCCTTCCCATTCCAATCCTGAGACCCTTCCTATAGCATGAGATGTGATATCTCAATGCTTCTACCAAACCTGAGACCCTTCCTTTAGCATGAGATGTGATATCCAACTCCTTCCCATTCCAATCCTGAGACCCTTCCTATAGCATGAGAGGTGATATCTCAATACTTCTAATACCAAACCTGAGATCCTTCCGATAACATGAGATGTGATATCTCAATACTTCTAATACCAAACCTGAGATCCATCCTATAACATGAGATGTGATATCCAAATCCTTCCCCTTCCAAACCTGAGACCCTCCCTTTAGCATGAGATGTGATATCCAAATCCTTCCCATTCCAATCCTGAGACCCTTCTGATAGCATAAGATATGATATCTCAATGCTTCTATACCAAACCTGAGATCCTTCCGATAGCATGAGATGTGATATCTCAATACTTCTAATACCAAACCTGAGATCCTTCCTATAACATGAGATGTGATATCCAAATCCTTATCTTCCAAACCTGAGACCCTCCCTTTAGCATGAGATGTGATATCCAACTCCTTCCCATTCCAATCCTGAGACTCTTCTGATAGCATAAGATATGATATCTCAATGCTTCTATACCAAACCTGAGATCCTTCTGATAGCATGAGATGTGATATCTCAATACTTCTAATACCAAACCTGAGATCCTACCTCTAACATGAAATGTGATATCCAACTCTTTCCCCTTGCAAACCTGAGAGCCTTCCTATAGCATGAGATGTGATATCCAAGTCCTTCCCATTCCAATCCTGAGACCCTTCCTATAACATGAGATGTGATATCCAACTCCTTCCCATTCCAACCTGAGACCCTTCCTATAGCATGAGATGGGATATCCAACTCCTTCCAAATCCAATCCCGATACCCTTCCGATAGCATGAGATCTGATATCCCAATGCTTCTACCAAACCTGAGACCCATACTATGGCATGAGATGTGATATCAAACTCCTTCCCATTCTAATCCTGAGACCCTTCCTATAGCTTGAGATGTGATATCCAACTCCTTCCCATTCCAATTCTGAGACCCTTCCTATACCATGAGACTTGATATCTCAATGCTTCTAATACCAAACCTGAGACCCGTCCTATAACATGAGATGTGATATCCAAATCCTTCCCCTTCCAAACCTTAGACCCTTCCGATAGCAGAGATGTGATATCTCAATGCTTATACCAAACCTGAGATCCTTCCTATAACATGAGATGTGATATCCAACTCCTTCCCATTCCAATCTCATGATATCGGAAGGGTCTCAGGATTGGAATGGGAAGGAGTTGGATATCACATCTCATGATAAAGGAAGGGTCTAAGGTTTGGAAGGGGAAGGATTTGGATATCACATCTCATGTTATATTACGGGTCTCAGGTTTGGTATTAGAAGCATTGAGATATCAAGTCTCATAGTATAGGAAGGGTCTCAGAATTGGAATGGGAAGGAGTTGGATATCACATCTCAAGCTATAGGAAGGGTCTCAGGATTGGAATGGGAAGGACTTGGATATCACATCTCATGCTATAGGAAGGCTCTCAGGTTTGGAAGGGGAAAGAGTTGGATATCACATTTCATGTTAGAGGTAGGATCTCAGGTTTGGTATTAGAGGCATTGAGATATCACATCTCATGCTATCAGAAGGGTCTCAGGAATGGAATGGGAAGGAGTTGGATATCACATCTCATGCTAAAGGGAGGGTCTCAGGTTTGGAAGGGGAAGGATTTGGATATCACATCTCATGTTATAGGAAGGATCTCAGGTTTGGTATTAGAAGCATTGAGATATCACATCTCATGCTATCGGAAGGATCTCAGGTTTGGTATTAGAAGCATTGAGATATCACATCTCATGCTATCAGAAGAGTCTCAGGATTGGAATAGGAAGGAGTTGGATATCACATCTCATGCTAAAGGGAGGGTCTCAGGTTTGGAAGGGGAAGGATTTGGATATCACATCTCATGTTATCGGAAGGATCTCACGTTTGGTATTAGAAGCATTGAGATATCACATCTCATGCTATCGGAAGGATCTCAGGTTTGGTATTAGAAGCATTGAGATATCACATCTCATGCTATCAGAAGAGTCTCAGGATTGGAATAGGAAGGAGTTGGATATCACATCTCATGCTAAAGGGAGGGTCTCAGGTTTGGAAGGGGAAGGATTTGGATATCACATCTCATGCTAAAGGAAGGGTCTCAGGATTGGAATGGGAAGGAGTTGGATATCACATCTCATGCTATAGGGAGGGTCTCAGGATTGGAATGGGAAGGACTTAGATATCACATATCATGCTATAGGGAGGGTCTCAGTTTTGATATTAGAAGCATTGAGATATCACATCTCATGCTATCGGAAGTGTCTCAGGATTGGAATGGGAAGGAGCTGGATATCACATCTCATGCTAAAGGAAGGGTCTCAGGTTTGGAACGGGAAGGATTTGGATATCACATCTCATGTTATAGGAAGGGTCTCAGGTTTGGTATAAGCATTGAGATATCACATCTCTGCTATCGGAAGAGTCTCAGGATTGGAATGGGAAGGAGTTGAATATCCCATCTCATGTTATAGGACGGGTCTCAGGTTTGTTATTAGAATCATTGAGATATCATATTGCATGCTGTAGGAAGGGTCTAAGGGTTGGAATGTGAAGGACTTGGATATCACATCTCATGCTATAGATAGGCTCTTAGGTTTGGAAAGGGAAGGAGTTGGATATCACATTTCATGTTAGAGGAAGGATCTCAGGTTTGGTATTAGAAGCATAGAGATATCACATCTCATGCTATAGGAAGGGTCTCAGGATTGGAATGGGAAGCAGTTGGATATCACATCTCATGCTATAGGAAGTGTCTCAGGATTGGAATGGGAAGGACTTGGGTATCACATCTCATGCTATAGGGAGGGTCTCAAGTTTGATATTAGAAGCATTGAGATATCACATCTCATGCTATAGGAAGGGTCTCAGGATTGGAATGGGAAGGAGTTGGATATCACATCTCATGCTATAGGAAGGGTCTCAGGTTTGGTATAAGCAGTGAGATATCACATCTCATGCTATAGGAAGTGTCTCAGGATTGGAATGGGAAGGAGTTGGATATCACATCTCATGTTATAGGAAGGATCTCAGGTTTGGTATAAGCATTGAGATCTCACATCTCTGCTATCAGAAAGGTCTCAGGATTGGAATGGGAAGGAGTTGGATATTCCCATCTCATGTTATAGGGAGGGTCTCAAGTTTGATATTAGAAGCATTGAGATATCACATTTCATGATATCGGAAGGGTCTCAAGATTGGAATGGGAAGGAGTTGGCTATCACATCTCATGATAAAGGAAGGGTCTAAGGTTTGGAAGGGGAAGGATTTGGATATCACATCTCATGTTATAGGACGGGCCTCAGGTTTGGTATTAGAAGCATTGAGATATCAAGTCTCATGGTATAGGAAGGGTCTCAGAATTGGAATGGGAAGGAGTTGGATATCACATCTCAAGCTATAGGAAGGGTCTCAGGATTAGAATGGGAAGGAGTTTGATATCACATCTCATGCCATAGTATGGGTCTCCGGTTTGGTAGAAGCATTGGGATATCAGATCTCATGCTATCGGAAGGGTATCGGGATTGGATTTGGAAGGAGTTGGATATCCCATCTCATGCTATAGGAAGGGTTTCAGGTTGGAATGGGAAGGAGTTGGATATCACATCTCATGTTATAGGAAGGGTCTCAGGATTGGAATGGGAAGGACTTGGATATCACATCTCATGCTATAGGAAGGCTCTCAGGTTTGCAAGGGGAAAGAGTTGGATATCACATTTCATGTTAGAGGTAGGATCTCAGGTTTGGTATTAGAAGTATTGAGATATCACATCTCATGCTATCAGAAGGATCTCAGGTTTGGTATAGAAGCATTGAGATATCATATCTTATGCTATCAGAAGAGTCTCAGGATTGGAATGGGAAGGAGTTGGATATCACATATCATGCTAAAGGGAGGGTCTCAGGTTTGGAAGATAAGGATTTGGATATCACATCTCATGTTATAGGAAGGATCTCAGGTTTGGTATTAGAAGTATTGAGATATCACATCTCATGCTATCGAAAGGATCTCAGGTTTGGTATAGAAGCATTGAGATATCATATCTTATGCTATCAGAAGGGTCTCAGGATTGGAATGGGAAGGAATTGGATATCACATCTCATGCTAAACTGAGGGTCTCAGGTTTGGAAGGGGAAGGATTTGGATATCACATCTCATGTTATAGGATGGATCTCAGGTTTGGTATTAGAAGTATTGAGATATCACATCTCATGTTATCGGAAGGATCTCAGGTTTGGTATTAGAAGTATTGAGATATCACATCTCATGTTATCGGAAGGATCTCAGGTTTGGTATTAGAAGTATTGAGATATCACCTCTCATGCTAAAGGAAGGGTCTCAGGTTTGGTAGAAGCATTGAGATATCACATCTCATGCTATAGGAAGGGTCTCAGGATTGGAATGGGAAGGACTTAGATATCACGTATCATGCTATAGGGAGGGTCTCAGTTTTGATATTAGAAGCATTGAGATATCACATCTCATGCTATCGGAAGTGTCTCAGGATTGGAATGGGAAGGAGCTGATATCACATCTCATGCTAAAGGAAGGGTCTCAGGTTTGGAACGGGAAGGAGTTGGATATCACATCTCATGTTATAGGAAGGGTCTCAGGTTTGGTATAAACATTGAGATATCACATCTCTGCTATCGGAAGTGTCTCAGGATTGGAATGGGAAGGAGTTGGATATCCCATCTCATGTTATAGGACGGGTCTCAGGTTTTTTATCAGAATCATTGAGATATCATATTGCATGCTGTAGGAAGGGTCTAAGGATTGGAATGGGAAGGACTTGGATATCACATCTCATGCTATAGATAGGCTCTCAGGTTTGGAAAGTGAAGGAGTTGGATATCACATTTCATGTTAGAGGAAGGATCTCAGGTTTGGTATTAGAGGCATTGAGATATCACATCTCAGGCTATAGGAAGGGTCTCAGGATTGGAATGGGAAGGAGTTGGATATCACATCTCATGCTATAGGAAGGGTCTCAGGTTTGGTATAAGCATTGAGATATCACATCTCATGCTATAGGAAGGGTCCAGGATTGGAATGGAAGGAGTTGGATATCACATCTCATGTTATAGGAAGGATCTCAGGTTTGGTATTAGAAGCATTGAGACATCACATCTCATGCTATAGGAAGGGTCTCAGGATTGGAATGGGAAGGAGTTGGATATCACATCTCATGCTATAGGAAGGGTCTCAGGATTGGAATGGGAAGGAGTTGAATATGACATCTCATGCCGTAGGAAGGGTCTCAGGTTTGGTATAAACATTGAGATATCACATTTCCGCTATCAAAAGGGTCTCAGGATTGGAATGGGAAGGAGTTGGATATCCCATCTCATGTTATAGGAAGAGTCTCAGGTTTGGTATTAGAAGCATTGAGATATCACATCTCATGCTATAGGAAGTGTCTCAGGATTGGAATGGGAAGGAGTTGGATATCACATCTCATGCTATGGGAAGGGTCTCAGGTTTGGTATAAGCAGTGAGATATCACATCTCATGCTATAGGAAGTGTCTCAGGATTGGAATGGGAAGGAGTTGGATATCACATCTCATTTTATAGGAAGGATCTCAGGTTTGGTATAAGCATTGAGATATCACATCTCTGCTATCGGAAGGGTCTCAGGATTGGAATGGGAATGAGTTGGATATTCCCATCTCATGTTATAGGAAGGGTCTCAGGTTTGGTATTAGAAGCATTGAGATATCACATCTCATGCTATAGGAAGGGTCTCAGGATTGGAATGGGAAGGACTTGGATATCACATCTCATGCTATAGGGAGGGTCTCAAGTTTGATATTAGAAGCTTTGAGATATCACATCTCATGATATCGGAAGGGTCTCAGGATTGGAATGGGAAGGAGTTGGATATCACATCTCATGATAAAGGAAGGGTCTAAGGTTTGGAAGGGGAAGGATTTGGATATCACATCTCATGTTATATTACGGGTCTCAGGTTTGGTATTAGAAGCATTGAGATATCAAGTCTCATAGTATAGGAAGGGTCTCAGAATTGGAATGGGAAGGAGTTGGATATCACATCTCAAGCTATAGGAAGGGTCTCAGGATTGGAATGGGATACCCTTCCGATAGCATGAGATGTGATATCCCAATGCTTATACCAAACCTGAGACCCATACTATTGCATGAGATGTGATATCAAACTCCTTCCCATTCCAATCCTGAGACCCTTCCTATAGCTTGAGATGTGATATCCAACTCTTTCTGATTCCAATTCTGAGACCCTTCCTATACCATGAGACTTGATATCTCAGTGCTTCTAATACCAAACCTGAGACCTGTCCTATAACATGAGATGTGATATCCAAATCCTTCCCCTTCAAACCTTAGACCCTTCCTTTATCATGAGATGTGATATCCAACTCCTTCCCATTCCAATCCTGAGACCCTTCCGATATCGTGAGATGTGATATCTCAATGCTTCTAATATCAAACTTGAGACCCTCCCTATAGCATGAGATGTGATATCCAAGTCCTTCCCATTCCAATCCTGAGACCCTTCCTATAGCATGAGATGTGATATCTCAATGCTTCTAATACCAAACCTGAGACCCTTCCTATAACATGAGATGGGAATATCCAACTCTTCCCATTCCAATCCTGAGACCCTTCCGATAGAAGAGATGTGATATCTCAATGCTCATACCAAACCTGAGATCCTTCCTATAGCATGAGATGTGATATCCTACTCCTTCCCATTCCAATCCTGAGACCCTTCCTATAGCATAAGATGTGATATCTCAATGCTTCTAATATCAAACTTGAGACCCTCCCTATAGCATGAGATGTGATATCCAAGTCCTTCCCATTCCAATCCTGAGACACTTCCTATAGCATGAGATGTGATATCTCAATGCTTCTAATACCAAACCTGAGACTCTTCCTATAACATGAGATGGGATATCCAACTCCTTCCCATTCCAATCCTTAGACCCTTCCGATAGCAGAGATGTGATATCTCAAAGCTTATACCAAACCTGAGACCCTTCCTATGGCTTGAGATGTCATATACAACTCCTTCCCATTCCAATCCTGAGACCCTTCCGATAGCATGAGATGTGATATCTCAATGCTTATACCAAGCCTGAGACCCTTCCTATAGCATGAGATGTGATATACAACTCCTTCCCATTCCAATCCTGAGACCCTTCCTATAGCATGAGATGTGATGTCTCAATGCTTCTAATACCAAACCTGAGATCCTTCGTTTAACATGAGATGTGATATCCAACTCCTTCCATTCCAATCCTGAGACCCTTCCTATAGCATGAGATGTGATATCTCAATGCTTATACCAAACCTGAGACCCTTCCTATAGCATGAGATGTGATATCCAACTCCTTCCCATTCCAATCCTGAGACCCTTCCTATAGCATGAGATGTGATATCTCAATGCCTCTAATACCAAACCTGAGATCCTTCCTCTAACATGAAATGTGATATCCAACTCCTTCCCTTTCCAAACCTGAGAGCCTATCCATAGCATGAGATGTGATATCCAAGTCCTTCCCATTCCAATCCTTAGACCCTTCCTACAGCATGCAATATATATGATATCTCAATGATTCTAATAACAATCCTGAGACCCGTCCTATAACATGAGATGGGATATCCAACTCCTTCCCATCCCAATCCTGAGACACTTCCGATTGCAGAGATGTGATATCTCAATGCTTATACCAAACCTGAGACTCTTCCTATAACATGAGATGTGATATCTGTTAGGAAAGATTTCGTAATTGTAGGTAATTTTCCTTCCATGTGGCAACCCCTAAACTTTTTGCTGTTGTTTTTCACCTTGTTCTCGACTTTGCCAGAGAAGTGCAGCCTTCTGCCGCACTCCTCTGGGCTTTCGCTCCTTTCTTACGGGGAAACTTGCATGGCCTTAAGACAGTCAGTACCGGGAAACGCTGTTTTCCGTAGTTTCTTTTATCATGTTGCGGCTTTCGTGCAACATGACACAAGAGGGCACTGTAAGCTAAGTTACTGCTCTCTTGGGATTCTAGCCTTCTACAGGCCCTAGATACTCTTTCAGGATTGTAACTGATCGGTGCAAGTGATTCACGGACGGTGAATGGTGGCAGCGATCGTTTCTTGTGTTTTGAGCTCCTTTTGGCGTTCTAAGCGCGTTTCTCGCACTTAACCCAAAATGATGGCCTGGCTCCCAAAATTGGCCAGACCACGAGGCTCCTTTATCCTGTCCGCTGACCGTCTTGCTCCCTTCACCTTCCCCAGGTCGAGCCGACCCGGGGCCTTCCTTATTTGGGCATGTACTTTCCCGCGAAACACGGATGCTTTCGCGGGCTTCTACATGTCTTGTGTGTGCCTCCAGGATGTGGGCTGGGATGTCTGGTCCCGTGTGAATGCCTGGGACCACCGTGGTCCGTGATAGGTCCACGAATGGTGTGAGTGTTGATGAGCGGATCTCCCATTGGGTCCCCACCGTTTTGGCACGAAGGGAACCGTGGATAAGAGGGGGCTGGAAACACCACTACCATGTCGATCTCCTGAGTTCTCACGAACGAAGGAATACAGGAGCCAAGTATCCTGCAACCAAGAGGCTGAACCGAGGAATCGCTGGTGACCCGCTGAAGGACTGCTCCTCTGCACTGCTGTCGCCTTGTGAAACCCTTTTCACCTTTGATCGAACCAGAAGGCCTGTACTAGTACTTCGACCCTTGGAATAGCGGGGACAGCTATTCTCGGCATCTTCACCAGCTCCTGCTAGTAAGCCTTCGGAAGCGTCTCTGGCCCATCCAGCAGACTGACCAGCCTACACAGGAGTCTTGCTCTGTAACTGCCACCAGGTTGTGTAGTATATCGAGTCCTTGTCACTCTCACACGATTCGTACACTTGGCGTTCCCAGGTCTGAAGTGAGTAGTGTACATTTGGCTCAGATACACACGGCCGCTCCGTTGCCCTGCTGTGGTAACAAACTGTGCGGGTTCCTTCGTTTGGGACGTCTTTTACTCAACTCTGCTGCTGCAGACTCAACACGACGACGAGACATCCCCTGCTCTTCTGAACCTGCCAGCGACTGAAACTGACGTGGAGAAGCCTGGGTCTGCTTGCATCGGGGACCGGTGAGTAGCATAGCTAGGAACTGGTCGCCCTCCTGCAGGAACCCATAGCTTTTCCCCGCTGTGTCAAAACAGCATGCCTTTCCGTACTCGCGCTCTGCTTCTGCCCTTGAGTCGCGGAACACTGTTCTTCTTCGTTTGTGCACTAAACTGAACTGCCTGATCTCCCTCGAAGAGACTCCCCTTTTGCCCGTTGGCACCAGCGTGTGCAGGTACTTTTGAGCACAAGGCTCCACTCTTCGTAGGGCTCGGACTTCCTTTTAGTTAGGTGCCTCTGAAGGCGGACTGGGTCTAAGCATTATTTCGCACTGCCTGTTTTCCTTCCCTTTTAGGTGGACTACACATTTCGTGCATCTAACGCTTGAGACTTGTTTGTATTTGTATATATATTGTATTGGTATGGTATGTGTTGGTTTACTAGAGTTGTATTGTGATTTCTCGCTACGGTCATTGTTTTAAAGGCCTTGGAATAAATGTGTATATATTTTTAATATAGCACCTGTTTGGAGTAGTTTGTAAGTGTCCTTGCTTTGTGTGCTCATTGCGGGCTTTCAGTCACCCTCACCTCTCTTGAGACCTAGTCTTGACCGCCGCGATCGCTACCTTGATTGGTCTGGCTTGTCCAGAGGTTACCCTGTTCCAAGAAATTAGGTTGGCCATCTGAACTTCTGCGCCACCAGGACAGAGTTCAGAAATCCGTCTTAACAATATCCAACTCCTTCCCATTCCAAACCTGAGACCCTTCCTATAGCATGAGATGTGATATCCAACTCCTTCCCATCCCAATCCTGAGACATTTACGATTGCAGAGATGTGATATCTCAATGCTTATACAAAACCTGAGACTCTTCCTATAACATGAGATGTGATATCCAACTCCTTCCCGTTCCAAACCTGAGACCCTTCCTATAGCATGAGATGTGATATCCAACTCCTTCCCATTCCAATCCTGAGACCCTTCCGATAGCATGAGATGTGATATCTCAATGCTTCTAATACCAAACCTGAGATCCTTCCTATAACATGTGATGTGATATCCAAATTCTTCCCCTTCCAAACCTGAGACCCTCCCTTTAGCATGAGATGTGATATCCAACTCCTTCCCATTCCAATCCTGAGACCCTTCTGATAGCATGAGATGTGATATCTCAATGCCTCTAATACCAAACCTGAGATCCTTCCTATAACATGAGATGTGATATCCAAATCCTTCCCCTTCCAAACCTGAGACCCACCCTTTAGCATGAGATGTGATATCCAACTCCTTCCCATTCCAATCCTGAGACCCTTCTGATAGCATGAGATGTGATATCTCAATGCCTCTAATACCAAACCTGATATCCTACCTCTAACATGAAATGTGATATCCAACTCCTTCCCTTTCCAAACCTGAGACCCTGCCTATAGCATGAGATGTGATATCCAAGTCCTTCCCATTCCAATCCTGAGACCCTTCCTATAGCATGTGATGTGATATCTCAATGCTTATACCAAACCTGAGACCCTTCCTATGGCATGAGATGTCATATACAACTCCTTCCCATTCCAATCCTGAGACCCTTCCTATAGCATGTGATGTGATATCTCAATGCTTATACCAAACCTGAGACCCTTCCTATAGCTTGAGATGTGATATCCAACTCCTTCCCATTCCAATCCTGAGACCCTTCCTATAGTATGAGATGTGATATCTCAATACTTCTAATACCAAACCTGAGATCCTTCCGATAACATGAGATGTGATATCCAAATCCTTCCCCTTCCAAACCTGAGACCCTCCCTTTAGCATGAGATGTGATATCCAACTCCTTCCCATTCCAATCCTGAGACCCTTCTGATAGCATGAGATGTGATATCTCAATGCTTCTAATACCAAACCTGAGATCCTTCCGATAGCATGAGATGTGATATCTCAATGCTTCTAATACCAAACCTGAGCTCCTTCTTATAACATGAGATGTGATATGCAAATCCTTCCCCTTCCAAACCTGAGACCCTCCCTTTAGCATTAGATGTGATATCCAACTCCTTCCCATTCCAATCCTGAGACCCTTCTGATAGCATGAGATGTGATATCTCAATGCCTCTAATACCAAACCTGAGATCCTACCTCTAACATGAAATGTGATATCCAACTCTTTCCCCTTCCAAACCTGAGAGCCTTCCTATAGCATGAGATGTGATATCCAACTCCTTCCCGTTCCAAACCTGAGACCCTTCCTATAGCATGAGATGTGATATCCAACTCCTTCCCATCCCAATCCTGAGACATTTCCGATTGCAGAGATGTGATATCTCAATGCTTATACCAAACCTGAGACTCTTCCTATAACATGAGATGTGATATCCAACTCCTTCCCGTTCCAAACCTGAGACCCTTCCTATAGCATGAGATGTGATATCCAACTCCTTCCCATTCCAATCCTGAGACCCTTCCGATAGCATGAGATGTGATATCTCAATGCTTCTAATACCAAACCTGAGATCCTTCCTATAACATGTGATGTGATATCCAAATTCTTCCCCTTCCAAACCTGAGACCCTCCCTTTAGCATGAGATGTGATATCCAACTCCTTCCCATTCCAATCCTGAGACCCTTATGATAGCATGAGATGTGATATCTCAATGCCTCTAATACCAAACCTGAGATCCTTCCTATAACATGAGATGTGATATCCAAATCCTTCCCCTTCCAAACCTGAGACTCTCCCTTTAGCATGAGATGTGATATCCAACTCCTTCCCATTCCAATCCTGAGACCCTTCTGATAGCATGAGATGTGATATCTCAATGCCTCTAATACCAAACCTGATATCCTACCTCTAACATGAAATGTGATATCCAACTCCTTCCCTTTCCAAACCTGAGACCCTGCCTATAGCATGAGATGTGATATCCAAGTCCTTCCCATTCCAATCCTGAGACCCTTCCTATAGCATGTGATGTGATATCTCAATGCTTATACCAAACCTGAGACCCTTCCTATGGCATGAGATGTCATATACAACACCTTCCCATTCCAATCCTGAGACCCTTCCTATAGCATGTCATGTGATATCTCAATGCTTATACCAAACCTGAGACCCTTCCTATAGCTTGAGATGTGATATCCAACTCCTTCCCATTCCAATCCTGAGACCCTTCCTATAGCATGAGATGTGATATCTCAATACTTCTAATACCAAACCTGAGATCCTTCCGATAACATGAGATGTGATATCCAAATCCTTCCCCTTCCAAACCTGAGACCCTCCCTTTAGCATGAGATGTGATATCCAACTCCTTCCCATTCCAATCCTGAGACCCTTCTGATAGCATGAGATGTGATATCTCAATGCTTCTAATACCAAACCTGAGATCCTTCCGATAGCATGAGATGTGATATCTCAATGCTTCTAATACCAAACCTGAGCTCCTTCTTATAACATGAGATGTGATATCCAAATCCTTCCCCTTCCAAACCTGAGACCCTCCCTTTAGCATGAAATGTGATATCCAACTCATTCCCATTCCAATCCTGAGACCCTTCTGATAGCATGAGATGTGATATCTCAATGCCTCTAATACCAAACCTGAGATCCTACCTCTAACATGAAATGTGATATCCAACTCTTTCCCCTTCCAAACCTGAGAGCCTTCCTATAGCATGAGATGTGATATCCAAGTCCTTCCCATTCCAATCCTGAGACCCTTCCTATAACATGAGATGTGATATCCAACTCCTTCCCATTCCAACCTGAGACCCTTTCTATAGCATGAGATGGGATATCCAACTCCTTCCAAATCCAATCCTGATACCCTTCCGATAGCATGAGATGTGATATCCCAATGCTTATACCAAACCTGAGACCCATACTATGGCATGAGATGTGATATCAAACTCCTTCCCATTCCAATCCTGAGACCCTTCCTATAGCTTGAGATGTGATATCCAACTCCTTCCCATTCTAATTCTGAGACCCTTCCTATACCATGAGACTTGATATCTCAATGCTTCTAATACCAAACCTGAGACCCGCCCTATAACATGAGATGTGATATCCAAATCCTTCCCCTTCCAAACCTTAGACCCTTCCTTTATCATGAGATGTGATATCCAACTCCTTCCCATTCCAATCCTGAGACCCTTCCGATATCATGAGATGTGATATCTCAATGCTTCTAATATCAAACTTGAGACCCTCCCTATAGCATGAGATGTGATATCCAAGTCCTTCCCATTCCAATCCTGAGACCCTTCCTATAGCATGAGATGTGATGTCTCAATGCTTCTAATACCAAACCTGAGACCCTTCCTATAACATGAGATGGGAATATCCAACTCCTTCCCATTCCAATCCTGAGACCCTTCCGATAGCAGAGATGTGATATCTCAATGCTTATACCAAACCTGAGATCCTTCCTATAACATGAGATGTGATATCCAACTCCTTCCCATTCCAATCCTGAGACACTTCCTATAGCATGAGATGTGATATCTCACTGCTTATACCAAACCTGAGATCCATCCTATAGCATGAGATGTGATATCCAACTCCTTCCCATTCCAATCCTGAGACCCTTCCTATAGCATATGTGATATCTCAATGCTTCTAATATCAAACGTGAGATCCTCCCTATAGCATGAGATGTGATATCCAAGTCCTTCCCATTCCAATCCTGAGACACTTCCTATAGCATGAGATGTGATATCTCAATGCTTCTAATACCAAACCTGAGACTCTTCCTATAACATGAGATGGGATATCCAACTCCTTCCCATTCCAATCCTGAGACCTTTCCGATAGCAGAGATGTGATATCTCAATGCTTATACCAAACCTGAGACCCTTCCTACGGCATGAGATGTCATATACAACTCCTTCCCATTCCAATCCTGAGACCCTTCCTATAGCATGAGATGTGATATCTCAATGCTTATAGCAAACCAGAGACCCTTCATATAGCATGAGATGTGATATCCAACTCCTTCCCATTCCAATCCTGAGACCCTTCCTATAGCATGAGATGTGATGTCTCAATGCTTCTAATACCAAACCTGAGATCCTTCATATAACATGAGATGTGATATCCAACTCCTTCCCATTCCAATCCTGAGACCCTTATGATAGCATGAGATGTGATATCTCAATGCCTCTTATACCAAACCTGAGATCCTTCCGATAGCATGAGATGTGATATCTCAATGCTTCTAATACCAAACCTGAGATCCTTCCTATAATATGAGATGTGATTTCCAAATCCTTCCCCTTCCAAACCTGAGACCCTCCCTTTAGCATGAAATGTGATATCCAACTCCTTCCCATTCCAATCCTGAGACCCTTCTGATAGCATGAGATGTGATATCTCAATGCCTCTAATACCAAACCTGAGATCCTACCTCTAACATGAAATGTGATATCCATCTCCTTCCCTTTCCAAACCTGAGACCCTGCCTATAGCATGAGATGTGATATCCAACTCCTTCCCATTCCAATCCTGAGACCCTTCCTATAGCATGTGATGTGATATCTCAATGCTTATACCAAACCTGAGACCCTTCCTATGGCATGAGATGTCATATACAACTCCTTCCCATTCCAACCCTGAGACCCTTCCTATAGCATGAGATGTGATATCTCAATGCTTATACCAAACCTGAGACCCTTCCTATAGCATGAGATGTGATATCCAACTTCTTCCCATTCCAATCCTGAGACCCTTCCTATAGCATGAGATGTGATATCTCAATGCTTATACCAAACCTGAGACCCTTCCTATAGCTTGAGATGTGATATCCAACTCCTTCCCATTCCAATCCTGAGACCCTTCCTATAGCATGAGATGTGATATCTCAAGGCCTCTAATACCAAACCTGAGATCCTTCCTCTAACATGAAATGTGATATCCAACTCCTTCCCCTTCCAAACCTGAGAGCCTTCCTATAGCATGAGATATGATATCCAAGTCCTTCCCATTCCAATCCTGAGACCCTTCCTATAACATGAAATGTGATATCCAACTCCTTCCCATTCTAACCTGAGACCCTTCCTATAGCATGAGATGGGATATCCAACTCCTTCCAAATCCAATACTGATACCCTTCCGATAGCATGAGATGTGATATCCCAATGCTTCTACCAAACCTGAGACCCATACTATGGCATGAGATGTGATATCAAACTCCTTCCCATTCCAATCCTGAGACGCTTCCTATAGCTTGAGATGTGATATCCAACTCCTTCCCATTCCAATTCTGAGACCCTTCTTATACCATGACACTTGATATCTCAATGCTTCTAATACCAAACCTGAGACCCGTCCTATAACATGAGATGTGATATCCAAATCCTTCCCCTTCCAAACCTTAGACCCTTCCTTTATAATGAGATGTGATATCCAACTCCTTTCCATTCCAATCCTGAGACCCTTCCGATATCATGAGATTTGTTATCTCAATGCTTCTAATATCAAACTTGAGACCCTCCCTATAGCATGAGATGTGACATCCAAGTCCTTCCCATTCCAATCCTGAGACCCTTCCTATAGCATGAGATGTGATATCTCAATGCTTCTAATACCAAACCTGAGACCCTTCCTATAACATGAGATGGGATATCCAACTCCTTCCCATTCCAATCCTGAGACCCTTCCGATAGCAGAGATGTGATATCTCAATGCTTATACCAAACCTGAGACCCTTCTTAAGGCCTGAGATGTCATATACAACTCCTTCCCAATGCAATCCTGAGACCCTTCCTATAGCATGAGATGTGATATCTCAATGCTTATACCAAATCTGAGACCCTTCCTATAGCATGAGATGTGATATCCAACACCTTCCCATTCCAATTCTGAGACCCTTCCTATAGCATGAGAAGTGATATCTCCATGCTTATACCAAACCTGAGACCCTTCCTATAGCATGAGATGTGATATCCAAATCCTTCCCATTCCAATCATGAGACCCTTCCTATAGCATGAGATGTGATATTTCAATGCTTATACCAAACCTGAGCCTACCTATAGCATGAGATGTGATATCCAAGTCCATCCCATTCCAATCATTAGACCCTTCCTACAGCATGCGATTGTTAAGACGGATTTCTGAACTCTGTCCTGGTGGCGCAGAAGTTCAGAAGGCCAACCTAATTACTTGGAACAGGGTAACCTCTGGACAAGCCAGACCAATCAAGGTAGCGATCGCGGCGGTCAAGACTAGGTCTCAAGAGGGGTGAGGGTGACTGAAAGCCCGCAATGAGCACACAAAGCAAGAGCGCTTACAAACTACTCCAAACAGTTGTTATATCAAAAATAGATACACATTTATTTTAAGGCCTTTAAAATAATGACCGTAGCGAGAAAATCACAATATCACAATATTAAACCAACACATACCATATCAACACAATATATATACAAATACACAGTCGCAAGCGTTTAAAGCACGAAATATGTAGTCCACCTGCCAGGGAAGGAAAACAGGCAGTGCGATACCGCTTTAGACTCAGTTCGCCTTCAGAGGCACCTACTAGATGGAAGTCCGAGCCCTGCGAAGAGTGGAGCCTTGTGCTCAAAGTACCTGCCACGCCGGTGCCAACGGGCAAAAGGGGAAGCTCTTCGGAGGAAGTCAGGCAGTTCGGGTTAGTGCACAGCAGAAGGAGAACAGGTTCCGTAACTCAAGCGCAGCCTCCACAGCGGGCAGAAGCAGAGCGCGAGTACGGCCAAAAGGGTGCTGTTTTTACACAGCAGGGAAAAGCAATGGGATACTGCAGGAGGGCGACCAGATCCTAGCTAAACTACTCACCGGTCCCCGAAGCAAGCAGACCCAGGCTTCTCCACGTTCGTTTCAGCAGCTGGCAGGTTCAGAAGAGCAGGGAACGCCTCGTAGTCGTGTAGAGCAAAAAGACGTCCCAATCGACGAAACCAGCACAGTTTGTTGCCGCAGCAGGACAACGGAGCGGCCGTGTGTATTCGAGCCAAATGTACACTCCTCCCTTCAGACTTGGGAACGCCAAGTGTACGAAGCGTGGGAGAGTGACAAGGACTCGGAATACAACACAACCTGGCGGCGGTTACAGAGCAGGACTCCCTTGTAAGCTGGTCAGTCAACTGGATGGCCCAGAGACACTTCCGAAGGCTTACTTGGCAGGAGAGGATGAAGTCGCCGGGAATAGCTGTTCCTGCTATTCCAAAGGTCGAAGCACCAGTACAGGCCTTCTGGTTCGATCCAAGGAGGAAAGGGTTTCACAGGACGACAGCAGTGCAAAGGAGGATTCCTTCAGCGGGTCACCAGCGATTCCTCGGTCCAGCCTCTTGGTTGCAGGATACTTGGCTCCTGTATTCCTTCGTTCGTGAGAACTCAGGAGATCGACCTGGTAGTGGTGTTTCCAGCTCCCTCTTATCCACGGTTCCCTTCGCGCCAAAACGGAGGGGAGCAAATGGGAGATCCGCTCATCAACACACATACCATACGTGGACCAATCACGGACCACGGTGGTCCCAGGCATTCACACCACCCTAGACTCTCTGGCACCCAGGATGTGTATTGGGACCAGACATCCCAGCCCCCACCCTGGAGGCACACAAACGACATGTAGAAGCCCGCGAAAGCAACCACGTTTCGCGGGAAAGTACATGCCCAAATAAGGAAGGCCCCGGGTCGCCCGACCTGGGGAAGGTGAAGGGAGCATGACGGTCAGTGGACAGGACAAAGGAGCCTCGTGGTCTGGCCATTTTGGGAGCCAGGCCACCATTTTGGGTTCAGTGCGAAAAACGTGCTCAGAACGCCAAAAGGAGCTCAAAATAAACAAAACGATCGCTGCCACCATTCCAGTCCCTGAATGACTTGCACCGATCAAATACCATCCTAAAAGAGTATCTAGGGCCTGTAGAAGGCTAGAGACCCAAGAGAGCTGTAACTTAGCTTACAGTGCCCTCTTGTGTCATGTTGCACTAAAGCCGCAACATGATAAAAGAAACTACGGGAAACAGCGTTCCCCGGTACTGACTGTCTTAAGGGCATGTCAGTTTCCCCGTAAGAAAGGAGCGAAAGCCCAGAGAAGTGCGGCAGAAGGCTGTACTTCTCTGGCAAAGTCAAGAACAAGGTTAAAAACAATAGCAAAAAGTTTAGGGGTTGCCACATGGAAGGAAAATTCCCTACAATTACGAAATCTTTCCTAACACTCGCCCCTCCCAGACTATGGACAGGGGGAACTAATCCACCCCTGGATGAGTCTCTTGTTCAGGTCGGTTAAACATTCTGGACAACCCATCAGCATTGCTATGTTGGACACCTGGCCTATGCTCAATAGTGAAGTCGAAGCCTTGTAGACTTATGGACCACCTAAGCAACTTTGGATTCTCCCCCTTCATGTTCATTAGCCACTTTAACGGCTTATGGTCAGTCTGCACAGTGAAGTGGGTCCCATAGAGGTAGGGCCTCAGCTTCCTTAGGGCCCACACAACAGAGAAACATTCTTTCTCTACCGTGGACCATCTGAGCTCTCTGTCCTTAAACTGGCGACTAATAAAACCGATAGGGTGTTCCTTACCCTTCTCATCTACTTGTGATAGTACAGCTCCTATCCCAGTGTCAGAGGCATCCGTCTGCACGATAAAAGGTCTTTGATAATACGGGGCCCTAAGGACAGGGGCCTGGCACAAGGAGTCTTTTAAGCCATTGAAGGCCTTCTCACACTCGTCGGTCCAAGTTACCTTCTTGGGTTTCTTCGGAGTTGTGAGGGCAGTCAGAGGAGCAGCTATGGTGCCATAGTCTGCCACAAAAGTGCGGTAATACCCCGTGAGTCCTAAAAAGGCTCTCACTTGGGTTTGCGTAGTGGGGGTAGGCCAGTCTTGTACTGCTTGTACCTGACTGAGTAGAGGCTGTCTCCTCCCTCCACCTACTTCATGTCCAAGGTAAACCACTGAGCCTTGTCCATTTTGGTGAGGGGCCACGCGGACACCCTCAAAAGAGCTCTCTGAAGGACTGCTTTGGAACAGGTCGGGGAGAGGTTCAGACTCCTCTTCCTCAACGTCTGAAGCCAATAGCAGTGCTGCGATTTTGCCGCTTGGGACGAAAGCCTTCAGCCTATTCATGTGAAACACTTTGGGAGCCTTTCCAGGCCTTCCAAGGTCCACTGAATAGTTAACCTCACCCAGGGGCTCCACCACTGGGTAAGGGCCTGACCAATTGTCCTGTAAAGCTTGAGGCCTTATGGGATTCATGATCAGGACTTGCTGACCAAGTGTAAAGTTGATGAGGGAAGCTTTCTGGTCGTACCAAGGTTTCACCAGCGCTTGCCCTGCCTTCAATTTATCACTAGCCAAGCCCATCAGAAGTACCATCCGTTTTCTGAGCCCTAGCACATAATCAACTACATTGGTAGTAACAGGGGGAGTGGGCATCTCCCATCCCTCCTTGACAATGGCTAAGGGTCCCCGTACGGGATGACCGAACAGAAGTTTGAAGGGGCTGAAGCCAACACCCTCCTGTGGTACCTCTCGGTAGGCAAACAGTAAGCATGAAACAAGAAGATCCCATTTTCTTCTCTGGGGCTCCTCCAGAGCCCCAATCATGCTCGTTAACGTCCTGTCGAAACGCCCCCCCAGACCATTGGTCTGGGGGTGGTATGCAGAAGAGAACCTGTAGGTGACCCCACATTCTTTCCACATAGCCTGCCTATACTTCGACATAAAGTTGCTGCCATGATCCGACACAACTTCTTTAGGGAAGCCAACCCTAGTAAACATGCCGAGTAAAGCTTCTGCAACTGGCTTGGCAGTTACAGTTGTAAATGGGACGGCCTCAGGATACCTGGTTGCATGGTCGACCAGCACCAGGATAAACCTATTGCCTGAGGATGTTTGCGGGTCAAGGGGACCAACCATGTCGATCCCTACCCTTTCAAATGGTACCCCCACAACTGGGAGCGGTACCAACGGAGCTTGGATTGTCGCGCCAACCTTACCAGACAACTGGCAGGAGGCACAACTCCTGCAGTGACTTTCTACTTGCTCCCCCATCTTGGGCCAGTAGAAGTACATGGATAACCTTTGCTTGGTTTTCCTCATACCGAGGTGACCAGCAATGGGAACTTCATGCGCCAACTGCAGGAGGAAGGGCCTAACAGCAAGGGGAACCACCAACCTCCTATGGTCTCCTTCTGTAGACTCTGTGGGCTCACTATACAGGAGTCCACCTTCCTGGTAAATCCTACGCATCCCAGGAGGTTCACCCTCAAGCTGGGAGCAGGCCTGTCTCCTTAGGCCTTCCAGAGATGGGCACTCACGTTGGCCTTTACTGAATTCGTCCCTATCAGGACCTCCTTCAACTAACAAGTCTTTTAGTTCAGGATGATCGTTGGGGTCGAATACTTCAGGCATCGCCACCTCCTCGTCAGGCCCGGGCGATTGACCAACTTCCTCCACCGCAGTGGTAGGCGAGCTCGGGGGAATATTCTCTTTCCCTCGTTTTGACTTGTAGACTCCTTTCGCCTTGGGCTTCCCCTTCGGCTGGGGCGGCGTATTGGACTTGGCCAATGCTGCCCGTGCTTGAGACCGTGTGTAGGGTCTTTCGGCAGTGTCTCCTACGAGCCCTAAAGCTCTGAGATCATTACCTAACAAGACCTTTCCCGGGACGTTTCTCTGAATGCTCACTGGAATCCTGACTGCTGTACCATTTAAAGTAAGATTTACAGGGATCACGGGAAACATACGGAGGGGGCCGTCAGCCAACTTAGTGGGCATCAGAGTAGCTCTGGCAACTTCCTCTGAGTCTACCAAGGTAGAATCTACTACAGTGCGACTGCACCCACTATCCCTAAGAGCTGGAGTATCCACTCCATTGATCAGCACACTGTCTTTAAAGTAGTGCTTGGTATTATCCGGAATCCTAGCATAAGCCTCTGCGACTTTAGGCTCCCAGGAACCCAGGGACACTAAAACTACCTCAGCCTCTATCCCGCTGGGAAATGAGTCTGAGGAGAAGGATGCTCCTGTAATCTCTTCTTCCTCGTAGGAGGAGAAGGCCAGATTAGCGGAGTGGACCCCCAAAGGTCTAACCTTACACCGGGGATCCCCCTTCACATGGTCAGTTGCTCCACAAGACAAACAAGCCCCAGTGGGTCTGTTTACGTAGGGAGGCTTATTGTAACCAGAGTTCTGTTTCGGAGGCTGACATCCACTACCCTGTGAGTTCTCTTGTGTCTTACCCTTGTTTTTCTTTTTGTGGCCCTTATGGGAAGAAGATTTAGCAGATTCCCCACCCTCCATATCTTTGGACTTTTTCCCTTCCTCCTGCTTACCAGGATGAGTTTTGTCCTTATGGGACACTCGATGTGACACCCATAAGTCTGCTGCAATGGCCAGCTTCTTAGGATCTATCTCCTTCGAATCGGCCAAATGCTGCTTAAGCTCCGGGGAAGAAGAAGCAAAAATATGTTCCAGCATGACAAGATTTATCATGCCTTCGAAGGTAGAAACCTTATAATCTTCGACCCAGCCAGTTAAGTTTTTCAAGGATTCAGCGACATAAGATACCCAAGTACCACCTTCCTTTTTCTTATACTCTCGAAAACGCTTTAAATATTGGGCCGGAGTCTTCCCAAACTTTAAAATGAGAGTTTGCTTTAACATTGCGAAATCAGCCCGCTCAGCCTTCGACATTTCCATAATGGCACTACAGCCAGAATGGGGCAGTCTACTGAGCAACCACGCAATCTTATCAGCACTGTCAACTTTTTGAACCTCGCATGCATACTCAAACGCATTCAGCCAGTCCATAATGTCATTCCTTTCTTCATATACACTGAGCAGATCTTTTGGAAACCGTGGATGAGAGGAAGCCCCAGACCCATGTCCAGGACCCTTGGACCCATTTGCAACCTGAAGCTTGGCCAGTTCCAACTGGTGATCCCTGTCTTTCTGTTTTTCTGCCTGTTCAATTTTTAGTTTGGCTATGCTGAATTCAAGCTCCTGCTGCCTAAACCGCAGCTCTTGCTTCTTGAATTCAAGCATAGCCTCCCCATCAACACTGGCAGAGGAAACATTAAACATTACATCCTCCCTGTCCTCGTGGTCGCGATGGATCAGTGCAGCGGCAGAACCGTCGGTTCTACCAGTGAGAGCAGCCCCACCACCTTCTGCACTGTCCTCGGAAGTTATAGCGTCAAGCTGCGCTTCTTGCCACGCCACGATTCTCTGGATCATTTCCAATTTTGTGCCTTGAGAGGAAACACCTCTCTCCGCACACATCTTTTTCAATGTTTCTGATTTGGAAGCATTTAAAGTTAACAAGGTATTTGCTTCCATACTGTTTGATAGGACTATGGCCTTTTTAAAGTTATTCTATAACAATTCACTACGTGTACTGTTTGGAATAACCTGAAATGCCTTAGTTCGAGCGCAACACTGGATACCTTCAGTCGTATCCCACCGCTGTACACCAATTTGTTAAGACGGATTTCTGAACTCTGTCCTGGTGGCGCAGAAGTTCAGAAGGCCAACCTAATTACTTGGAACAGGGTAACCTCTGGACAAGCCAGACCAATCAAGGTAGCGATCGCGGCGGTCAAGACTAGGTCTCAAGAGGGGTGAGGGTGACTGAAAGCCCGCAATGAGCACACAAAGCAAGAGCGCTTACAAACTACTCCAAACAGTTGTTATATCAAAAATAGATACACATTTATTTTAAGGCCTTTAAAATAATGACCGTAGCGAGAAAATCACAATATCACAATATTAAACCAACACATACCATATCAACACAATATATATACAAATACACAGTCGCAAGCGTTTAAAGCACGAAATATGTAGTCCACCTGCCAGGGAAGGAAAACAGGCAGTGCGATACCGCTTTAGACTCAGTTCGCCTTCAGAGGCACCTACTAGATGGAAGTCCGAGCCCTGCGAAGAGTGGAGCCTTGTGCTCAAAGTACCTGCCACGCCGGTGCCAACGGGCAAAAGGGGAAGCTCTTCGGAGGAAGTCAGGCAGTTCGGGTTAGTGCACAGCAGAAGGAGAACAGGTTCCGTAACTCAAGCGCAGCCTCCACAGCGGGCAGAAGCAGAGCGCGAGTACGGCCAAAAGGGTGCTGTTTTTACACAGCAGGGAAAAGCAATGGGATACTGCAGGAGGGCGACCAGATCCTAGCTAAACTACTCACCGGTCCCCGAAGCAAGCAGACCCAGGCTTCTCCACGTTCGTTTTAGCAGCTGGCAGGTTCAGAAGAGCAGGGAACGCCTCGTAGTCGTGTAGAGCAAAAAGACGTCCCAATCGACGAAACCAGCACAGTTTGTTGCCGCAGCAGGACAACGGAGCGGCCGTGTGTATTCGAGCCAAATGTACACTCCTCCCTTCAGACTTGGGAACGCCAAGTGTACGAAGCGTGGGAGAGTGACAAGGACTCGGAATACAACACAACCTGGCGGCGGTTACAGAGCAGGACTCCCTTGTAAGCTGGTCAGTCAACTGGATGGCCCAGAGACACTTCCGAAGGCTTACTTGGCAGGAGAGGATGAAGTCGCCGGGAATAGCTGTTCCTGCTATTCCAAAGGTCGAAGCACCATTACAGGCCTTCTGGTTCGATCCAAGGAGGAAAGGGTTTCACAGGACGACAGCAGTGCAAAGGAGGATTCCTTCAGCGGGTCACCAGCGATTCCTCGGTCCAGCCTCTTGGTTGCAGGATACTTGGCTCCTGTATTCCTTCGTTCGTGAGAACTCAGGAGATCGACCTGGTAGTGGTGTTTCCAGCTCCCTCTTATCCACGGTTCCCTTCGCGCCAAAACGGAGGGGAGCCAATGGGAGATCCGCTCATCAACACACATACCATACGTGGACCAATCACGGACCACGGTGGTCCCAGGCATTCACACCACCCTAGACTCTCTGGCACCCAGGATGTGTATTGGGACCAGACATCCCAGCCCCCACCCTGGAGGCACACAAACGACATGTAGAAGCCCGCGAAAGCAACCACGTTTCGCGGGAAAGTACATGCCCAAATAAGGAAGGCCCCGGGTCGCCCGACCTGGGGAAGGTGAAGGGAGCAAGACGGTCAGTGGACAGGACAAAGGAGCCTCGTGGTCTGGCCATTTTGGGAGCCAGGCCACCATTTTGGGTTCAGTGCGAAAAACGTGCTCAGAACGCCAAAAGGAGCTCAAAATAAACAAAACGATCGCTGCCACCATTCCAGTCCCTGAATGACTTGCACCGATCAAATACCATCCTAAAAGAGTATCTAGGGCCTGTAGAAGGCTAGAGACCCAAGAGAGCTGTAACTTAGCTTACAGTGCCCTCTTGTGTCATGTTGCACTAAAGCCGCAACATGATAAAAGAAACTACGGGAAACAGCGTTCCCCGGTACTGACTGTCTTAAGGGCATGTCAGTTTCCCCGTAAGAAAGGAGCGAAAGCCCAGAGAAGTGCGGCAGAAGGCTGTACTTCTCTGGCAAAGTCAAGAACAAGGTTAAAAACAATAGCAAAAAGTTTAGGGGTTGCCCCATGGAAGGAAAATTCCCTACAATTACGAAATCTTTCCTAACAGCGATGTGATATCTCAATGATTCTAATACCAAACCAGAGACCCGTCCTTTAACATGAGATGGGATATCCAACTCCTTCCCATTCCAATCCTGAGCCACTCCTGATAGCAGAGATGTGATATCTCAATGCTTATACCAAACCTGAGACCCTTCCTATAACATGAGATGTGATATCCAACTCCTTCCCGTTCCAAACCTAAGACACTTCCTATAGCATATGTGATATCCAACTCCTTCCCATTCCAAACATGAGACCCTTCCTATAGCAAGAATGTAACATCCAACTCCTACCCATTCCAATCCTGAGACCATTCCTATAGCATGAGATGTGATGTCTCAATGCTTCCAATACCAATCCTGAGATCCTTCCTATAACATGAGATGTGATATCCAACTCCTTCCCATTCCAATCCTGAGACCCTTATGATAGCATGAGATGTGATATCTCAATGCCTCTTATACCAAACCTGAGATCCTTCCGATAGCATGAGATGTGATATCTCAATGCTTCTAATACCAAACCTGAGATCCTTCCTATAATATGAGATGTGATTTCCAAATCCTTCCCCTTCCAAACCTGAGACCCTCCCTTTAGCATGAGATGTGATATCCAACTCCTTCCCATTCCAATCCTGAGACCCTTCTGATAGCATGAGATGTGATTTCTCAATGCCTCTAATACCAAACCTGAGATCCTACCTCTAACATGAAATGTGATATCCATCTCCTTCCCTTTCCAAACCTGAGACCCTGCCTATAGCATGATATGTGATATCCAAGTCCTTCCCATTCCAATCCTGAGACCCTTCCTATAGCATGTGATGTGATATCTCAATGCTTATACCAAACCTGAGACCCTTCCTATGGCATGAGATGGCATATACAACTCTTTCCCATTCCAATCCTGAGACCCTTCCTATAGCATGAGATGTGATATCTCAATGCTTATACCAAACCTGAGACCCTTCCTATAGCATGCGATGTGATATCCAACTTCTTCCCATTCCAATCCTGAGACCCTTCCTATAGCATGAGATGTGATATCTCAATGCTTATACCAAACCTGAGACCCTTCCTATAGCTTGAGATGTGATATCCAACTCCTTCCCATTCCAATCCTGAGACCCTTCCTATAGCATGAGATGTGATATCTCAAGGCCTCTAATACCAAACCTGAGATCCTTCCTCTAACATGAAATGTGATATCCAACTCCTTCCCCTTCCAAACCTGAGAGCCTTCCTATAGCATGAGATATGATATCCAAGTCCTTCCCATTCCAATCCTGAGACCCTTCCTATAACATGAAATGTGATATCCAACTCCTTCCCATTCCAACCTGAGACCCTTCCTATAGCATGAGATGGGATATCCAACTCCTTCCAAATCCAATACTGATACCCTTCCGATAGCATGAGATGTGATATCCCAATGCTTCTACCAAACCTGAGACCCATACTATGGCATGAGATGTGATATCAAACTCCTTCCCATTCCAATCCTGAGACCCTTCTTATACCATGAGACTTGATATCTCAATGCTTCTAATACCAAACCTGAGACCCGTCCTATAACATGAGATGTGATATCCAAATCCTTCCCCTTCCAAACCTTAGACCCTTCCTTTATCATGAAATGTGATATCCAACTCCTTCCCATTCCAATCCTGAGACCCTTCCGATATCATGAGATGTGATATCTCAATGCTTATACCAAATCTGAGACCCTTCCTATGGCCTGAGATGTCATATACAACTCCTTCCCATTCCAATCCTGAGACCCTTCCTATAGCATGAGATGTGATATCTCACTGCTTATACCAAATCTGAGACCCTTCCTATAGCATGAGATGTGATATCCAACTCCTTCCCATTCCAATCCTGAGACCCTTCCTATAGCATGAGAAGTGATATCTCCATGCTTATACCAAACCTGAGACCCTTCCTATAGCATAAGATGTGATATCCAAATCCTTCCCATTCCAATCCTGAGACCCTTCCTATAGCATGAGATGTGATATCTCAATGCTTATACCAAACCTGAGACCCTTCCTATAGCATGAGATGTGATATCCAACTCCTTCCCATTCCAATCCTGAGACCCTTCCTATAGCATGAGATGTGATGTCTCAATGCTTCTAATACCAAACCTGAGATCCTTCCTATAACATGAGATGTGATATCCAACTCCTTCCCATTCCAATCCTGAGACCCTTATGATAGCATGAGATGTGATATCTCAATGCCTCTTATACCAAACCTGAGATCCTTCCGATAGCATGAGATGTGATATCTCAATGCTTCTAATACCAAACCTGAGATCCTTCCTATAATATGAGATGTGATTTCCAAATCCTTCCCCTTCCAAACCTGAGACCCTCCCTTTAGCATGAAATGTGATATCCAACTCCTTCCCATTCCAATCCTGAGACCCTTCTGATAGCATGAGATGTGATATCTCAATGCCTCTAATACCAAACCTGAGATCCTACCTCTAACATGAAATGTGATATCCATCTCCTTCCCTTTCCAAACCTGAGACCCTGCCTATAGCATGAGAAGTGATATCCAAGTCCTTCCCATTCCAATCCTGAGACCCTTCCTATAGCATGTGATGTGATATCTCAATGCTTATACCAAACCTGAGACCCTTCCTATGGCATGAGATGTCATATACAACTCCTTCCCATTCCAACCCTAAGACCCTTCCTATAGCATGAGATGTGATATCCAACTTCTTCCAATTCCAATCCTGAGACCCTTCCTATAGCATGAGATGTGATATCTCAATGCTTATACCAAACCTGAGACCCTTCCTATAGCATAAGATGTGATATCCAAATCCTTCCCATTCCAATCCTGAGACCCTTCCTATAGCATGAGATGTGATATCTCAATGCTTATACCAAACCTGAGACCCTTCCTATAGCATGAGATGTGATATCCAACTCCTTCCCATTCCAATCCTGAGACCCTTCCTATAGCATGAGATGTGATGTCTCAATGCTTCTAATACCAAACCTGAGATCCTTCCTATAACATGAGATGTGATATCCAACTCCTTCCCATTCCAATCCTGAGACCCTTATGATAGCATGAGATGTGATATCTCAATGCCTCTTATACCAAACCTGAGATCCTTCCGATAGCATGAGATGTGATATCTCAATGCTTCTAATACCAAACCTGAGATCCTTCCTATAATATGAGATGTGATTTCCAAATCCTTCCCCTTCCAAACCTGAGACCCTCCCTTTAGCATGAAATGTGATATCCAACTCCTTCCCATTCCAATCCTGAGACCCTTCTGATAGCATGAGATGTGATATCTCATTGCCTCTAATACCAAACCTGAGATCCTACCTCTAACATGAAATGTGATATCCATCTCCTTCCCTTTCCAAACCTGAGACCCTGCCTATAGCATGAGATGTGATATCCAAGTCCTTCCCATTCCAATCCTGAGACCCTTCCTATAGCATGTGATGTGATATCCAAGTACTTCCCATTCCAATCCTGAGACCCTTCCTATAGCATGTGATGTGAAATCTCAATGCTTATACCAAACCTGAGACCCTTCCTATGGCATGAGATGTCATAAACAACTCCTTCCCATTCCAACCCTGAGACCCTTCCTATAGCATGAGATGTGATATCTCAATGCTTATACCAAACCTGAGACCCTTCCTATAGCTTGAGATGTGATATCCAACTTCTTCCCATTCCAATCCTGAGACCCTTCCTATAGCATGAGATGTGATATCCCAATGCTTCTACCAAACCTGAGACCCATACTATGGCATGAGATGTGATATCAAACTCCTTCCCATTCCAATCCTGAGACGCTTCCTATAGCTTGAGATGTGATATCCAACTCCTTCCCATTCCAATTCTGAGACCCTTCTTATACCATGAGACTTGATATCTCAATGCTTCTAATACCAAACCTGAGACCCGTCCTATAACATGAGATGTGATATCCAAATCCTTCCCCTTCCAAACCTTAGACCCTTCCTTTATAATGAGATGTGATATCCAACTCCTTCCCATTCCAATCCTGAGACCCTTCCGATATCATGAGATTTGTTATCTCAATGCTTCTAATATCAAACTTGAGACCCTCCCTATAGCATGAGATGTGACATCCAAGTCCTTCCCATTCCAATCCTGAGACCCTTCCTATAGCATGAGATGTGATATCTCAATGCTTCTAATACCAAACCTGAGACCCTTCCTATAACATGAGATGGGATATCCAACTCCTTCCCATTCCAATCCTGAGACCCTTCCGATAGCAGAGATGTGATATCTCAATGCTTATACCAAACCTGAGACCCTTCCTAAGGCTTGAGATGTCATATACAACTCCTTCCCATTCCAATCCTGAGACCCTTCCTATAGCATGAGATGTGATATCTCAATGCTTATACCAAATCTGAGACCCTTCCTATAGCATGAGATGTGATATCCAAATCCTTCCCATTCCAATCCTGAGACCCTTCCTATAGCATGAGATGTGATATCTCAATGCTTATACCAAACCTGAGAGCCTACCTATAGCATGAGATGTGATATCCAAGTCCATCCCATTCCAATCCTTAGACCCTTCCTACAGCATGCGATGTGATATCTCAATGATTCTAATACCAAACCAGAGACCCGTCCTTTAACATGAGATGGGATATCCAACTCCTTCCCATTCCAATCCTGAGCCACTCCTGATAGCAGAGATGTGATATCTCAATGCTTATACCAAACCTGAGACCCTTCCTATAACATGAGATGTGATATCCAACTCCTTCCCGTTCCAAACCTGAGACACTTCCTATAGCATATGTGATATCCAACTCCTTCCCATTCCAAACATGAGACCCTTACTATAGCATGAGATGTGATATATCAATGCTTCTAATACCAAACCTGAGATCCTTCCTATGACATGAGATGTGATATCCAAATCCTTCCCATTCCAATCCTGAGACCCTTCCTATAGCAAGAGATGTGATATCCAAATCCTTCCCATTCCAATCCTGAGACCCTTCCTATAACATGAGATGTGATATTCAACTCCTTCCCCTTCCAACCTGAGACACTTCCTATAGCATGGGAAGGGATATCCAACTCCTTCCCAATCCAATCCTGAGAACCTTCCGATAGCAGAGATGTGATATCTCAATGCTTATACCAAACCTGAGACCCTTCCTATGGCATGAGATGTGATATCCAACTCCTTGCCATTCAAATCCTGAGACCCTTCCTATAGCATGAGATGTGATATCTCAATGCTTCTACCAAACCTGAGACCCTTCCTTTAGCATGAGATGTGATATCCAAATCCTTCACATTCCAATCCTGAGACCCTTCCTATAGCATGAGATGTGATATCTCAATGCTTCTAATACCAAACCTGAGATCCTCCTATAACATGAGATGTGATATCCAATTCCTTCCCATTCCAAACCTGAGACCCTTCCTATTGGATGAGATGTGATATCCAACTCCTTCCCATTCCAACCCTGAGACCCTTCCTATACCATGAGATGTGATATCTCAATGCTTCTAATACCAAACCTGGGAACCGTCCTATAACATGAGATGTGATATCTCAATGTTTCTAATAAAAAACCTGAGACCCTTCCTATAACATGAGATGTGATATCCAATTCCTTCCCATTCCAAACCTGAGACCCTTCCTATTGGATGAGATGTGATATCCAAATCCTTCCCCTTCCAAACCTGAGACCCTTCCTTTAGCATGAGATGTGATATCCAAATACTTCCCATTCCAATCCTAAAACCCTTCCTATAGCATGAGATGTGATATCTCAATGTTTCTAATAAAAAACCTGAGACCCTTCCTATAGCAAGAGATGTGATATCCAAATCCTTCCCATTCCAATCCTGAGACCCTTCCTGTATATAACATGAGATGTGATATCCAACTCCTTCCCATTCCAACCTGAGACCCTTCCTATAGCATGAGATGTGATATCCAACTCCTTACCATTCAAATCCTGAGACCCTCCCTATAACAAGAGATGTCATATCCAACTCCTTCCCATTCCAAACCTGAGACCCTTCCTATAACATGAGATGTGATATCCAACTCCTTCCCATTCCAAACCTGAGACCCTTCCGATAGCATGAGATGTGATATCTCAATGCTTCAAAAACCAAACATGAGAACCATCCTATAACATGAGATGTGAAATCCAAATCCTTCCCTTCCCAAACCTGAGACTCTTCCTATAGCATGAGATGTGATATCTCAATGCTTCTACCAAACCTGAAACCCTTCCTATAGCATGAGATGTGATATCCAACTCCTTCCCATTCCAATCCTGAGACACACCCTATAGCATGAGATGTGATATCACAATGCTTCTAATACCAAACCTGAGACCCGTCCTATAACATGAGATGTGATATCCAAATCCTTCCCCTTCCAAACCTGAGACCCTTCCTTTAGCATGAGATGTGATATATAGCTCCTCCCATTCCAATCCTGAGACCCTTCCGATAGCAGAGATGTGACATTTCAATGCTTATACCAAACCTGAGACCCTTCCCATAGCATGAGATGTGATATCCAACTCCTTCCCATTCCAATCCTGAGACCCTTCCTATAGCATGAGATGTGATATCTCAATGCTTCTAATACCAAACCTGAGATCCTTCCTATAACATGAGATGTGATATCCAACTCCTTCCCATTCCAATCCCGAGACCCTTCCTATAGCATGAGATGTGATATCTCAATGCTTCTAATACCAAACCTAAGGTCCTTCCTATAACATGAGATGTGATATCCAAATCCTTCCCATTCCAAACCTGAGACCCTCCCTTTAGCATGAGATGTGATATCCAACTCCTTCCCATTCCAATCCTGATACCCTTCTGATAGCATGAGATCTGATATCTCAATGCCTCTAATACCAAACCTGAGATCCTACCTCTAACATGAAATGTGATATCCAACTCCTTCCTTTTCCAAACCTGAGACCCTTCCTACAGCATGAGATGTGATATCCAAGTCCTTCCCATTCCAATCCTGAGACCCTTCCTATAAAATGAGATGTGATATCCAACTCCTTCTATTCCAACCTGAGACCCTTCCTATAGCATGAGATGGGATATCCAACTCCTTCCAAATCCAATCCTGATACCCTTCCGATAGCATGAGATGTGATATACCAATGCTTCTACAAAACCTGAGACCCATACCATGGCATGAGATGTGATATCAAACTCCCGTCCTATACCATGAGACTTGATATCTCAATGCTTCTAATACCAAACCTGAGACCGGTCCAATAACATGAGATGTGATATCCAAATCCTTCCCCTTCCAAACCTTAGACCCTTCCTTTATCATGAGATGTGATATCCAAGTCCTTCCCATTCCATTCCTGAGACCCTTCCTATAGCATGAGATGTGATATCTCAATGCTTCTAATACCAAACCTGAGACCCTTCCTATAACATGAGATGTGATATCCAAGTCCTTCCCATTCCAATCCTGAGACCCTTCCTATAGCATGAGATGTGATATCTAAATGCTTCTAATACCAAACCTGAGACCCTTCCTATAACATGAATTATGATATCCAAATCCTTCCCATTCCAATCCTGAGACCCTTCCGATAGCAGAGATGTGATATCTCAATGCTTATACCAAACCTAAGACCCTTCCGATAGCATGAGATGTGATATCTCAATGCTTCTAATACCAAACCTGAGATCCTTCCAATAACATGAGATGTGATATCCAACTCCTTCCCATTCCAATCCCGAGACCCTTCCTATAGCATGAGATGTGATATCTCAATGCTTCTAATACCAAACCTAAGGTCCTTCCTATAACATGAGATGTGATATCCAAATCCTTCCCATTCCAAACCTGAGACCCTCCCTTTAGCATGAGATGTGATATCCAACTCCTTCCCCTTCCAAACCTGAGACCCTTCCTTTAGCATGAGATGTGATATCCAGCTCCTCCCATTCCAATCCTGAGACCCTTCCTATAGCATGAGATGTGATATCTCAATGCTTCTAATACCAAACCTGAGACCCTTCCTATAACATGAGATGTGATATCCAAGTCCTTCCCATTCCAATCCTGAGACCCTTCCTATAGCATGAGATGTGATATCTCAATGCTTCTAATACCAAACCTGAGACCCTTCCTATAACATGAATTGTGATATCCAAATCCTTCCCATTCCAATCCTGAGACCCTTCCGATAGCAGAGATGTGATATCTCAATGCTTATACCAAACCTAAGACCCTTCCGATAGCATGAGATGTGATATCTCAATGCTTCTAATACCAAACCTGAGACCGGTCCAATAACATGAGATGTGATATCCAAATCCTTCCCCTTCCAAACCTTAGACCATCCCTTTAGCATGAGATTTGATATCCAACTCCTTCCCATTCCAATCCTGAGACCCTTCTGATGGCATGAGATGTGATATCTCAATGCCTCTAAAACCAAACCTGAGATCCTACCTCTAACATGAAATGTGATATCCAACTCCTTCCCCTTCCAACCCTGAGAGCCTTCCTATATAATGAGATGTGATATCCAAGTCCTTCCCATTCCAATCCTGAGACCCTTCCTATAACATGAGATGTGATATCCAACTCCTTCCCATTCCAATCATGAGACCCTTCCTATAGCTTGAGATGTGATATCCAACTCCTTCTCATTCCAATTCTGAGACCCGTCCTATACCATGAGACTTGATATCTCAATGCTTCAAATACCAAACCTGAGACCGGTCCTATAACATGAGATGTGATACCCAACTCCTTCCCATTCCAATCCTGATACCCTTCTGATAGCATGAGATGTGATATCTCAATGCCTCTAATACCAAACCTGAGATCCTACCTCTAACATGAAATGTGATATCCAACTCCTTCCTTTTCCAAACCTGAGACCCTTCCTACAGCATGAGATGTGATATCCAAGTCCTTCCCATTCCAATCCTGAGACCCTTCCTATAACATGAGATGTGATATCCAACTCCTTCTATTCCAACCTGAGACCCTTCCTATAGCATGAGATGGGATATCCAACTCCTTCCAAATCCAATCCTGATACCCTTCCGATAGCATGAGATGTGATATCAAACTCCCGTCCTATACCATGAGACTTGATATCTCAATGCTTCTAATACCAAACCTGAGACCGGTCCAATAACATGAGATGTGATATCCAAATCCTTCCCTTCCAAACCTTAGACCCTTCCTTTATCATGAGATGTGATATCCAAGTCCTTCCCATTCCATTCCTGAGACCCTTCCTATAGCATGAGATGTGATATCTCAATGCTTCTAATACCAAACCTGAGACCCTTCCTATAACATGAGATGTGATATCCAAGTCCTTCCCATTCCAATCCTGAGACCCTTCCTATAGCATAAGATGTGATATCTCAATGCTTCTAATACCAAACCTGAGACCCTTCCTATAACATGAATTGTGATATCCAAATCCTTCCCATTCCAATCCTGAGACCCTTCCGATAGCAGAGATGTGATATCTCAATGCTTATACCAAACCTAAGACCCTTCCGATAGCATGAGATGTGATATCTCAATGCTTCTAATACCAAACCTGAGACCGGTCCAATAACATGAGATGGAATATCCAAATCCTTCCCCTTCCAAACCTTAGACCATCCCTTTAGCATGAGATTTGATATCCAACTCCTTCCCATTCCAATCCTGAGACCCTTCTGATGGCATGAGATGTGATATCTCAATGCCTCTAAAACCAAACCTGAGATCCTACCTCTAACATGAAATGTGATATCCAACTCCTTCCCCTTCCAACCCTGAGAGCCTTCCTATAGAATGAGATGTGATATCCAAGTCCTTCCCATTCCAATCCTGAGACCCTTCCTATAACATGAGATGTGATATCCAACTCCTTCCCATTCCAATCATGAGACCCTTCCTATAGCTTGAGATGTGATATCCAACTCCTTCTCATTCCAATTCTGAGACCCGTCCTATACCATGAGACTTGATATCTCAATGCTTCAAATACCAAACCTGAGACCGGTCCTATAACATGAGATGTGATACCCAAATCCGTCCCCTTCCAAACCTTAGACCCTTCCTATAGCATGAGATGTGATATCTCATTGCTTCTAATACCAAACCTGAGACCCTTCCTATAACGAGATGGGATATCCAACTCCTTCCCATTCCAATCCTGAGACCCTTCAGATAGCAGAGATGTGATATCCAACTCCTTCCCATTCCAAACCTGAGACCCTTCCTATAGCATGAGATGTTATAATTTAATGCTTCTAAAACCAAACCTGAGAACCATCCTATAACATGTGAAATCCAAATCCTTCCCTTTCCAAACCTGAGACCCTTCCGATAGCATGAGATGTGATATCTCAATGCTTCTAAAACCAAACATGAGAACCATCCTATAACATGAGATGTGAAATCCAAATCCTTCCCTTTCCAAACCTGAGACCCTTCCTATAGCTTGAGATGAAATATCAAACTCCTTCCCATTCCAATCCTGAGATAGCTTGAGATGTGATATCCAACTCCATCCCATTCCAATCCTGAGACCCTTCCGATAGCATGAGATGTGATAGCTCAATGCTTCTAATATCAAAACTGAGACCCTCCCTATAGTGTGAGATGTGATATCTCAATGCTTATACCAAACCTGATGACCCTTCCTATGGCATTAGATGTGATATCCAACTCCTTCCCATTCCAATCCTGAGTTCCTTCCTATAGCATGAGATGTGATATCTCAATGCTTCTATCAAACCTGATACCCTTCCTTTAGCATGAGAGGTGATATTCAACTCCTGCCCATTCCAATCCTGAGACCCTTCCTATATCATGAGACGTGATATCCAACTCCTTTCCATTCCAATCCTGAGACTCCTCCTATAGCATGAGATGTGATATCTCAATGCTTCTAATACCAGACCTGGGACCGGTCCTATAACATGAGATATGATATCCAAATCCTCCCCCTTCCAAACCTGAGACCCTTCCTATAGCAAGAGATGTGATATCCAATTCCTTCCCATTCCAATCCTGAGACCCTTCCTATAACGAGATGTGATATCCAACTCCTTCCCATTCCAACCTGAGACCCTTCCTGTAGCATGAGAAGGGAGATCCAACTCCTTCCCATTCCAATCCTGAGACCCTTCCTATACCATGAGATGTGATATCTCAATGCTTCTAATACCAAACCTGGGACCCGTCCTATAACATGAGATATGTCCTATAACATGAGATATGATATCCAAATCCTTCCCCTTCCAAACCTGAGACCCTTCCTTTAGCATGAGATGTGATATCCAAATCCTTCCCATTCCAATACTGAAACCCTTCCTATAGCATGAGATGTCATATCTCAATGTTTCTAATAGAAAACCTGAGACCCTTCCTATAGCAAGAGATGTGATATCCAAATCCTTCCCATTTCAATCTTGAGACCCTTCCTATAACATGAGATGTGATATCCAACTCCTACCCATTCCAACCTGAGACCCTTCCTATAGCATGAGAAGGGATATCCAATTCCTTCCCAATCCAATCCTTAGACCCTTCCGATAGCAGAGATGTGATATCTCAATGCTTATACCAAACCTGAGACCCTTCCTTTAGCATGAGATGTGATATCCAAATGCTTCACATTCCAATCCTGAGACCCTTCCTATAGCATGAGATGTGATATCTCAATGCTTCTAATACAAAACCTGAGATCCTTCCTATAACATGAGATGTGATATCCAAGTCCTTCCCATTCCAATCCTGAGACCCTTCCTATAACATGAGATGTGATATCCAACTCCTTCTACTCCAACCTGAGACCCTTCCTATAGCATGAGATGGGATATCCAACTCCTTTCAAATCCAATCCTGATACCCTTCCAATAGCATGAGATGTGATATCCCAATGCTTCTACAAAACCTGAGACCCATACCATGGCATGAGATGTGATATCAAACTCCCGTCCTATACCATGAGACTTGATATCTCAATGCTTCTAATACCAAACCTGAGACCGGTCCAATAACATGAGATGTGATATCCAAATCCTTCCCCTTCCAAACCTTAGACCCTTCCTTTATCATGAGATGTGATATCCAAGTCCTTCCCATTCCATTCCTGAGACCCTTAATATAGCATGAGATGTGATATCTCAATGCTTCTAATACCAAACCTGAGACCCTTCCTATAACATGAGATGTGATATCCAAATCCTTCCCATTCCAATCCTGAGACCCTTCCGATAGCAGAGATGTGATATCTCAATGCTTATACCAAACCTGAGACCCTTCCGATAGCATGAGATGTGATATCTCAATGCTTCTAATACCAAACCTCAGATCCTTCCAATAACATGAGATGTGATGTCCAAATCCTTCCCCTTCCAAACCTTAGACCCTCCCTTTAGCATGAGATGTGATATCCAACTCCTTCCCATTCCAATCCTGAGACCCTTCTGATGGCATGAGATGTCATATCTCAATGCCTCTAATACCAAACCTGAGATCCTACCTCTAACATGAGATGTGATATCAAACTCCTTCCCATTCCAAACCTGAGACCCTTCAGATAGCATGAGATGTGATATTTCAATGCTTCTAAAACCAAACATGAGAACCATCCTATAACATGAGATGTGAAATCCAAATCATTCCCATTCCAAACCTGAGACCCTTCCTATAGCATGAGATGTTATAATTTAATGCTTCTAAAACCAAACCTGAGAACCATCCTATAACATGTGAAATCCAAATCCTTCCCTTTCCAAACCTGAGACCCTTCCGATAGCATGAGATGTGATATCTCAATGCTTCTAAAACCAAACATGAGAACCATCCTATAACATGAGATGTGAAATCCAAATCCTTCCCTTTCCAAACCCGAGACCCTTCCTATAGCTTGAGATGAAATATCAAACTCCTTCCCATTCCAATCCTGAGACCCTTCCGATAGCATGAGATGTGATAGCTCAATGCTTCTAATATCAAACCTGAGACCCTCCCTATAGTATGAGATGTGAATTCTAAGTCCTTACCATTCCTATCCTGAGACCCTTCCGATAGCAGAGATGTGATATCTCAATGCTTATACCAAACCTGATGACCCTTCCTATGGCATTAGATGTGATATCCAACTCCTTCCCATTCCAATCCTGAGTTCCTTCCTATAGCATGAGATGTGATATCTCAATGCTTCTATCAAACCTGATACCCTTCCTTTAGCATGAGAGGTGATATTCAACTCCTGCCCATTCCAATCCTGAGACTCCTCCTATAGCATGAGATGTGATATCTCAATGCTTCTAATACCAGACCTGGGACCGGTCCTATAACATGAGATATGATATCCAAATCCTTCCCCTTCCAAACCTGAGACCCTTCCTATAGCAAGAGATGTGATATCCAATTCCTTCCCATTCCAATCCTGAGACCCTTCCTATAACGAGATGTGATATCCAACTCCTTCCCATTCCAACCTGAGACCCTTCCTGTAGCATGAGAAGGGAGATCCAACTCCTTCCCATTCCAATCCTGAGACCCTTCCTATACCATGAGATGTGATATCTCAATGCTTCTAATACCAAACCTGGGACCCGTCCTATAACATGAGATATGTCCTATAACATGAGATATGATATCCAAATCCTTCCCCTTCCAAACCTGAGACCCTTCCTATAGCATGAGATGTGATATCCAAATCCTTCCCATTCCAATACTGAAACCCTTCCTATAGCATGAGATGTCATATCTCAATGTTTCTAATAGAAAACCTGAGACCCTTCCTATAGCAAGAGATGTGATATCCAAATCCTTCCCATTTCAATCTTGAGACCCTTCCTATAACATGAGATGTGATATCCAACTCCTACCCATTCCAACCTGAGACCCTTCCTATAGCATGAGAAGGGATATCCAATTCCTTCCCAATCCAATCCTTAGACCCTTCCGATAGCAGAGATGTGATATCTCAATGCTTATACCAAACCTGAGACCCTTCCTTTAGCATGAGATGTGATATCCAAATGCTTCACATTCCAATCCTGAGACCCTTCCTATAGCATGAGATGTGATATCTCAATGCTTCTAATACAAAACCTGAGATCCTTCCTATAACATGAGATGTGATATCCAAGTCCTTCCCATTCCAATCCTGAGACCCTTCCTATAACATGAGATGTGATATCCAACTCCTTCTACTCCAACCTGAGACCCTTCCTATAGCATGAGATGGGATATCCAACTCCTTCCAAATCCAATCCTGATACCCTTCCAATAGCATGAGATGTGATATCCCAATGCTTCTACAAAACCTGAGACCCATACCATGGCATGAGATGTGATATCAAACTCCCGTCCTATACGATGAGACTTGATATCTCAATGCTTCTAATACCAAACCTGAGACCGGTCCAATAACATGAGATGTGATATCCAAATCCTTCCCCTTCCAAACCTTAGACCCTTCCTTTATCATGAGATGTGATATCCAAGTCCTTCCCATTCCATTCCTGAGACCCTTAATATAGCATGAGATGTGATATCTCAATGCTTCTAATACCAAACCTGAGACCCTTCCTATAACATGAGATGTGATATCCAAATCCTTCCCATTCCAATCCTGAGACCCTTCCGATAGCAGAGATGTGATATCTCAATGCTTATACCAAACCTGAGACCCTTCCGATAGCATGAGATGTGATATCTCAATGCTTCTAATACCAAACCTCAGATCCTTCCAATAACATGAGATGTGATGTCCAAATCCTTCCCCTTCCAAACCTTAGACCCTCCCTTTAGCATGAGATGTGATATCCAACTCCTTCCCATTCCAATCCTGAGACCTTTCTGATGGCATGAGATGTCATATCTCAATGCCTCTAATACCAAACCTGAGATCCTACCTCTAACATGAGATGTGATATCAAACTCCTTCCCATTCCAAACCTGAGACCCTTCAGATAGCATGAGATGTGATATTTCAATGCTTCTAAAACCAAACATGAGAACCATCCTATAACATGAGATGTGAAATCCAAATCATTCCCATTCCAAACATGAGGCCCTTCCTATAGCTTGAGATGTGATATCAAACTCCTTCCCATTCAATGTGATATCCAACTCCTTCCCATTCCAATCCTGGGACCCTTCCTATACCATGAGATGTGATAGTTCAATGCTTCTAATACCAAACCTGAGACCCGTCCTAAAACATGAGATGTGAGATCCAAATCCTTCCCCTTCCAGACCTGAGACCTTTCCTTTAGCATGAGATGTGATAACCAACTCCTTCCCATTCCAAACCTGAGACCCTTCCCATAGCATGAGATGTGATATCTCAATGCTTCTAAAACCAAACATGAGAACCATCCTATAACATGAGATGTGAAATCCAAATCCTTCCCTTTCCAAACCTGAGACCCTTCCTATAGCTTGAGATGAAATATCAAACTCCTTCCCATTCCAATCCTGAGATAGCTTGAGATGTGAGATCCAAATCCTTCCCCTTCCAAACCTGAGACCCTTCCTATAGCTTGATATGTGATATCAAACTCCTTCCCATTACAATCCTGAGATAGCTTGAGATGTGATATCCAATTCCATCCCATTCCAATCCTGAGACCCTTCCGATAGCATGAGATGTGATAGCTCAATGCTTCTAATATCAAAACTGAGACCCTCCCTATAGTATGAGATGTGAAATCTACGTCCTTCCCATTCCTATCCTGAGACCCTTCCGATAGCAGAGATGTGATATCTCAATGCTTATACCGAACCTGATGACCCTTCCTTTAGCATGAGATGTGATATTCAACTCCTTCCCATTCCAAACCTGAGACCCTTCCTATAACATGAGACATGATATCCAACTCCTTCCCATTCCAAACCTGAGACCTTTCCTTTAGCATATGTGATATCCAACTCCTTCCAATTCCAATACTGAGACCCTTCCAATAGCATATGTGATATCTCAATGCTTCTAATATCAAAACTGAGACCCTCCCTATAACATGAGATGTGATATCCAACTCCTTCCCATTCCAATACTGAGACCCTTCCAATAGCATATGTGATATCTCAATGCTTCTAATATGAAAACTGAGACCCTCCCTATAACATGAATTGTGATATCCAAATCCTTCCCATTCCAATCCTGAGACCCTTCCGATAGCAGAGATGTGATATCTCAATGCTTATACCAAACCTAAGACCCTTCCGATAGCATGAGATGTGATATCTCAATGCTTCTAATACCAAACCTGAGATCCTTCCAATAACATGAGATATGATGTCCAAATCCCTCCCCTTCCAAACCTTAGACCATCCCTTTAGCATGAGATTTGATATCCAACACCTTCCCATTCCAATCCTGAGACCCTTCTGATAGCGTGAGATATGATATCTCAATGCCTCTAATACCAAACCTGAGATCCTACCTCTAACATGAAATGTGATATCCATCTCCTTCCCTTTCCAAACCTGAGACCCTGCCTATAGCATGAGATGTGATATCCAAGTCCTTCCCATTCCAATCCTGAGACCCTTCCTATAGCATGTGATGTGATATCTCAATGCTTATACCAAACCTGAGACCCTTCCTATGGCATGAGATGTCATATACAACTCCTTCCCATTCCAACCCTGAGACCCTTCCTATAGCATGAGATGTGATATCTCAATGCTTATACCAAACCTGAGACCCTTCCTATAGCATGAGATGTGATATCCAACTTCTTCCCATTCCAATCCTGAGACCCTTCCTATAGCATGAGATGTGATATCTCAATGCTTATACCAAACCTGAGACCCTTCCTATAGCTTGAGATGTGATATCCAACTCCTTCCCATTCCAATCCTGAGACCCTTCCTATAGCATGAGATGTGATATCTCAAGGCCTCTAATACCAAACCTGAGATCCTTCCTCTAACATGAAATGTGATATCCAACTCCTTCCCCTTCCAAACCTGAGAGCCTTCCTATAGCATGAGATATGATATCCAAGTCCTTCCCATTCCAATCCTGAGACCCTTCCTATAACATGAAATGTGATATCCAACTCCTTCCCATTCTAACCTGAGACCCTTCCTATAGCATGAGATGGGATATCCAACTCCTTCCAAATCCAATACTGATACCCTTCCGATAGCATGAGATGTGATATCCCAATGCTTCTACCAAACCTGAGACCCATACTATGGCATGAGATGTGATATCAAACTCCTTCCCATTCCAATCCTGAGACGCTTCCTATAGCTTGAGATGTGATATCCAACTCCTTCCCATTCCAATTCTGAGACCCTTCTTATACCATGACACTTGATATCTCAATGCTTCTAATACCAAACCTGAGACCCGTCCTATAACATGAGATGTGATATCCAAATCCATCCCCTTCCAAACCTTAGACCCTTCCTTTATAATGAGATGTGATATCCAACTCCTTCCCATTCCAATCCTGAGACCCTTCCGATATCATGAGATGTGATGTCTCAATGCTTATACCAAATCTGAGACCCTTCCTATGGCCTGAGATGTCATATACAACTCCTTCCCATTCCAATCCTGAGACCCTTCCTATAGCATGAGATGTGATATCTCAATGCTTATACCAAATCTGAGACCCTTCCTATAGCATGAGATGGGATATCCAACTCCTTCCCATTCCAATCCTGAGACCCTTCCTATAGCATGAGAAGTGATATCTCCATGCTTATACCAAACCTGAGACCCTTCCTATAGCATAAGATGTGATATCCAAATCCTTCCCTTTCCAATCCTGAGACCCTTCCTATAGCATGAGATGTGATATCTCAATGCTTATACCAAACCTGAGACCCTTCCTATAGCATGAGATGTGATATCCAACTCCTTCCCATTCCAATCCTGAGACCCTTCCTATAGCATGAGATGTGATGTCTCAATGCTTCTAATACCAAACCTGAGATCCTTCCTATAACATGAGATGTGATATCCAACTCCTTCCCATTCCAATCCTGAGACCCTTATGATAGCATGAGATGTGATATCTCAATGCCTCTTATACCAAACCTGAGATCCTTCCGATAGCATGAGATGTGATATCTCAATGCTTCTAATACCAAACCTGAGATCCTTCCTATAATATGAGATGTGATTTCCAAATCCTTCCCCTTCCAAACCTGAGACCCTCCCTTTAGCATGAAATGTAATATCCAACTCCTTCCCATTCCAATCCTGAGACCCTTCTGATAGCATGAGATGTGATATCTCAATGCCTCTAATACCAAACCTGAGATCCTACCTCTAACATGAAATGTGATATCCATCTCCTTCCCTTTCCAACCCTGAGACCCTGCCTATAGCATGAGATGTGATATCCAAGTCCTTCCCATTCCAATCGTGAGACCCTTCCTATAGCATGTGATGTGATATCTCAATGCTTATACCAAACCTGAGACCCTTCCTATGGCATGAGATGTCATATACAACTCCTTCCCATTCCAACCCTGAGACCCTTCCTATAGCATGAGATGTGATATCTCAATGCTTATACCAAACCTGAGACCCTTCCTATAGCATGAGATGTGATATCCAACTTCTTCCCATTCCAATCCTGAGACCCTTCCTATAGCATGAGATGTGATATCTCAGTGCTTATACCAAACCTGAGACCCTTCCTATAGCATAAGATGTGATATCCAAATCCTTCCCATTCCAATCCTGAGACCCTTCCTATAGCATGAGATGTGATATCTCAATGCTTATACCAAACCTGAGACCCTTCCTATAGCATGAGATGTGATATCCAACTCCTTCCCATTCCAATCCTGAGATCCTTCCTATAGCATGAGATGTGATGTCTCAATGCTTCTAATACCAAACCTGAGATCCTTCCTATAACATGAGATGTGATGTCCAACTCCTTCCCATTCCAATCCTGAGACCCTTCTGATAGCATGAGATGTGATATCTCATTGCCTCTAATACCAAACCTGAGATCCTACCTCTAACATGAAATGTGATATCCATCTCCTTCCCTTTCCAAACCTGAGACCCTGCCTATAACATGAGATGTGATATCCAAGTCCTTCCCATTCCAATCCTGAGACCCTTCCTATAGCATGCGATGTGATATCCAAGTCCTTCCCATTCCAATCCTGAGACCCTTCCTATAGCATGTGATGTGATATCTCAATGCTTATACCAAACCTGAGACCCTTCCTATGGCATGAGATGTCATATACAACTCCTTCCCATTCCAACCCTGAGACCCTTCCTATAGCATGAGATGTGATATCTCAATGCTTATACCAAACCTGAGACCCTTCCTATAGCTTGAGATGTGATATCCAACTTCTTCCCATTCCAATCCTGAGACCCTTCCTATAGCATGAGATGTGATATCCCAATGCTTCTACCAAACCTGAGACCCATACTATGGCATGAGATGTGATATCAAACTCCTTCCCATTCCAATCCTGAGACGCTTCCTATAGCTTGAGATGTGATATCCAACTCCTTCCCATTCCAATTCTGAGACCCTTCTTATACCATGAGACTTGATATCTCAATGCTTCTAATACCAAACCTGAGACCCGTCCTATAACATGAGATGTGATATCCAAATCCTTCCCCTTCCAAACCTCAGACCCTTCCTTTATAATGAGATGTGATATCCAACTCCTTCCCATTCCAATCCTGAGACCCTTCCTATAGCATGAGATGTGATATCTCAATGCTTCTAATACCAAACCTGAGACCCTTCCTATAACATGAGATGGGATATCCAACTCCTTCCCATTCCAATCCTGAGACCCTTCTGATAGCAGAGATGTGATATCTCAATGCTTATACCAAACCTGAGACCCTTCCTAAGGCTTGAGATGTCATATACAACTCCTTCCCATTCCAATCCTGAGACCCTTCCCATAGCATGAGATGTGATATCTCAATGCTTATACCAAATCTGAGACCCTTCCTATAGCATGAGATGTGATATCCAAATCCTTCCCATTCCAATCCTGAGACCCTTCCTATAGCATGAGATGTGATATCTCAATGCTTATACCAAACCTGAGAGCCTACCTATAGCATGAGATGTGATATCCAAGTCCATCCCATTCCAATCCTTAGACCCTTCCTACAGCATGCGATGTGATATCTCAATGATTCTAATACCAAACCAGAGACCCGTCCTTTAACATGAGATGGGATATCCAACTCCTTCCCATTCCAATCCTGAGCCACTCCTGATAGCAGAGATGTGATATCTCAATGCTTATACCAAACCTGAGACCCTTCCTATAACATGAGATGTGATATCCAACTCCTTCCCGTTCCAAACCTGAGACACTTCCTATAGCATATGTGATATCCAACTCCTTCCCATTCCAAACATGAGACCCTTACTATAGCAAGAATGTAATATCCAACTCCTACCCATTCCAATCCTGAGACCATTCCTATAGCATGAGATGTGATATATCAATGCTTCTAATACCAAACCTGAGATCCTTCCTATGACATGAGATGTGATATCCAAATCCTTCCCATTCCAATCCTGAGACCCTTCCTATAGCAAGAGATGTGATATCCAAATCCTTCCCATTCCAATCCTGAGACCCTTCCTATAACATGAGATGTGATATTCAACTCCTTCCCATTCCAACCTGAGACACTTCCTATAGCATGGGAAGGGATATCCAACTCCTTCCCAATCCAATCCTGAGAACCTTCCGATAGCAGAGATGTGATATCTCAATGCTTATGCCAAACCTGAGACGCTTCCTATGGCATGAGATGTGATATCCAACTCCTTGCCATTCAAATCCTGAGACCCTTCCTATAGCATGAGATGTGATATCTCAATGCTTCTACCAAACCTGAGACCCTTCCTTTAGCATGAGATGTGATATCCAAATCCTTCACATTCCAATCCTGAGACCCTTCCTATAGCATGAGATGTGATATCTCAATGCTTCTAATACCAAACCTGAGATCCTTCCTATAACATGAGATGTGATATCCAATTCCTTCCCATTCCAAACCTGAGACCCTTCCTATTGGATGAGATGTGATATCCAACTCCTTCCCATTCCAACCCTGAGACCCTTCCTATACCATGAGATGTGATATCTCAATGCTTCTAATACCAAACCTGGGAACCGTCCTATAACATGAGATGTGATATCTCAATGTTTCTAATAAAAAACCTGAGACCCTTCCTATAACATGAGATGTGATATCCAATTCCTTCCCATTCCAAACCTGAGACCCTTCCTATTGGATGAGATGTGATATCCAAATCCTTCCCCTTCCAAACCTGAGACCCTTCCTTTAGCATGAGATGTGATATCCAAATACTTCCAATTCCAATCCTAAAACCCTTCCTATAGCATGAGATGTGATATCTCAATGTTTCTAATAAAAAACCTGAGACCCTTCCTATACCAAGAGATGTGATATCCAAATCCTTCCCATTCCAATCCTGAGACCCTTCCTGTATATAACATGAGATGTGATATCCAACTCCTTCCCATTCCAACCTGAGACCCTTCCTATAGCATGAGATGTGATATCCAACTCCTTACCATTCAAATTCTGAGACCCTCCCTATAACAAGAGATGTCATATCCAACTCCTTCCCATTCCAAACCTGAGACCCTTCCTATAACAGGAGATCTGATATCCAACTCCTTCCCATTCCAAACCTGAGACCCTTCCGATAGCATGAGATGTGATATCTCAATGCTTCAAAAACCAAACATGAGAACCATCCTATAACATGAGATGTGAAATCCAAATCCTTCCCTTCCCAAACCTGAGACTCTTCCTATAGCATGAGATGTGATATCTCAATGCTTCTACCAAACCTGAAACCCTTCCTATAGCATGAGATGTGATATCCAACTCCTTCCCATTCCAATCCTGAGACACATCCTATAGCATGAGATGTGATATCACAATGCTTCTAATACCAAACCTGAGACCCGTCCTATAACATGAGATGTGATATCCAAATCCTTCCCCTTCCAAACCTGAGACCCTTCCTTGAGCATGAGATGTGATATATAGCTCCTCCCATTCCAATCCTGAGACCCTTCCTATAGCATGAGATGTGATATCTCAATGCTTCTAATACCAAACCTGAGATCCTTCCTATAACATGAGATGTGATATCCAACTCCTTCCCATTCCAATCCCGAGACCCTTCCTATAGCATGAGATGTGATATCTCAATGCTTCTAATACCAAACCTAAGGTCCTTCCTATAACATGAGATGTGATATCCAAATCCTTCCCATTCCAAACCTGAGACCCTCCCTTTAGCATGAGATGTGATATCCAACTCCTTCCCATTCCAATCCTGATACCCTTCTGATAGCATGAGATCTGATATCTCAATGCCTCTAATACCAAACCTGAGATCCTACCTCTAACATGAAATGTGATATCCAACTCCTTCCTTTTCCAAACCTGAGACCCTTCCTACAGCATGAGATGTGATATCCAAGTCCTTCCCATTCCAATCCTGAGACCCTTCCTATAACATGAGATGTGATATCCAACTCCTTCTATTCCAACCTGAGACCCTTCCTATAGCATGAGATGGGATATCCAACTCCTTCCAAATCCAATCCTGATACCCTTCCGATAGCATGAGATGTGATATACCAATGCTTCTACAAAACCTGAGACCCATACCATGGCATGAGATGTGATATCAAACTGCCGTCCTATACCATGAGACTTGATATCTCAATGCTTCTAATACCAAACCTGAGACCGGTCCAATAACATGAGATGTGATATCCAAATCCTTCCCCTTCCAAACCTTAGACCCTTCCTTTATCATGAGATGTGATATCCAAGTCCTTCCCATTCCATTCCTGAGACCCTTCCTATAGCATGAGATGTGATATCTCAATGCTTCTAATACCAAACCTGAGACCCTTCCTATAACATGAGATGTGATATCCAAGTCCTTCCCATTCCAATCCTGAGACCCTTCCTATAGCATGAGATGTGATATCTCAATGCTTCTAATACCAAAACTGAGACCCTTCCTATAACATGAATTATGATATCCAAATCCTTCCCATTCCAATCCTGAGACCCTTCCGATAGCAGAGATGTGATATCTCAATGCTTATACCAAACCTAAGACCCTTCCGATAGCATGAGATGTGATATCTCAATGCTTCTAATACCAAACCTGAGATCCTTCCAATAACATGAGATGTGATATCCAACTCCTTCCCATTCCAATCCCGAGACCCTTCCTATAGCATGAGATGTGATATCTCAATGCTTCTAATACCAAACCTAAGGTCCTTCCTATAACATGAGATGTGATATCCAACTCCTTCCCATTCCAATCCTGAGACCCTTCTGATGGCATGAGATGTGATATCTCAATGCCTCTAAAACCAAACCTGAGATCCTACCTCTAACATGAAATGTGATATCCAACTCCTTCCCCTTCCAACCCTGAGAGCCTTCCTATAGAATGAGATGTGATATCCAAGTCCTTCCCATTCCAATCCTGAGACCCTTCCTATAACATGAGATGTGATATCCAACTCCTTCCCATTCCAATCATGAGACCCTTCCTATAGCTTGAGATGTGATATCCAACTCCTTCTCATTCCAATTCTGAGACCCGTCCTATACCATGAGACTTGATATCTCAATGCTTCTAAAATCAAAAATGAGAACCATCCTATAACATGAGATCTGAAATCCAAATCCTTCCCTTTCCAAACCTGAGACCCTTCCTATAGCTTGAGATGAAAGATCAAACTCCTTCCCATTCCAATCCTGAGATAGCTTGAGATGTGATATCCAACTCCATCCCATTCCAATCCTGAGACCCTTCCGATAGCATGAGATGTGATAGCTCAATGCTTCTAATATCAAAACTGAGACCCTCCCTATAGTATGAGATGTGAATTCTAAGTCCTTACCATTCCTATCCTGAGACCCTTCCGATAGCAGAGATGTGATATCTCAATGCTTATACCAAACCTGATGACCCTTCCTATGGCATTAGATGTGATATCCAACTCCTTCCCATTCCAATCCTGAGTTCCTTCCTATAGCATGAGATGTGATATCTCAATGCTTCTATCAAACCTGATACCCTTCCTTTAGCATGAGAGGTGATATTCAACTCCTGCCCATTCCAATCCTGAGACCCTTCCTATATCATGAGACGTGATATCCAACTCCTTCCCATTCCAATCCTGAGACTCCTCTTATAGCATGAGATGTGATATCTCAATGCTTCTAATACCAGACCTGGGACCGGTCCTATAACATGAGATATGATATCCAAATCCTTCCCCTTCCAAACCTGAGACCCTTCCTATAGCATGAGATGTGATATCCAATTCCTTCCCATTCCAATCCTGAGACCCTTCCTATAACGAGATGTG